>NW_007381573.1:20905-21800 GCF_000475195.1 Diaphorina citri | reverse complement strand
TTTTCGGGAAAACTTGATAGGTATTTAATTTGAACATTTTTAATTTTTGACCGGATGGCAAATTCCATGACTTTTCTAGGCTTTCTTTGAATTTTCACGATTTTCCATGACTTTTCCAGTTTTTCCAGGTCGCGTATAAACCCTGTAGTATGTAAATGAATAGGGATTTAATGTTGCTAAATAGAATTGAATACTAGAGAGCACATCCTTTATACACGTTGTACCCGTTGGCACTTATAATCAGAGGAAAATGAAGGTGATCTGATAAAGAACGCACGTCAAAAGCTACCTGAAACACAAAATAAATCAAAATTATTTAACTGTACACTTATGTCTAGCTGGGGGACGTTAAACAGGGAGTAGACCAGCTGTCTGGCTGGGGAACCTTAAACAGGGAGCATACTGGCCTCAATTTCCCTCAAATGTCAGCCCAAAGCAATCATTCTAGAGCTGATTGAGAGACTGACGAAAAATGCCGACCCCGTCTGAACACGGGAAAAAGCGAAGAAAAAGAAGAAGATTTAACTATACACTTGAGGATTCAAAGTTCTAACAAAGAGAAATATTAAGAACGTGTAGCAGATAAGTAGTTGTTTTACCACGTGTCATGTATATTATTAAATGTTTCCCGAAATTTCAATATTTGTGCAGTGTTATCAGTCTGCGGATGGTTCAATTGTTCATCGTGTGAATAAAGATAGAATTGCTATGATGATAGCCAACCTCCGAGATGGTGAATGCACTTGAAGATGAAGAAGAAAAAGAAGAAGGTAAAAAGGAAGGAGGAAGAAGAAGAAGAAGAAGAAGAAGAAGAAGAAGAAGAAGAAGAAGTATTATCATTAAAATTTCGAGGGACAATAAAACAAATTCTTTAGGTGTTTATCCCATTTTTTTT
>NW_007381573.1:9166-13846 GCF_000475195.1 Diaphorina citri | reverse complement strand
TCTTGAACACAAAAAACGTACTAATGCGTCACAACTGTTCGAAAAACATAGACAGAATTAACAGAGTCATGTCTGATACAAACAATAGGACCGACATAACTCACATTATCGAAGTAATATTATAAAGAGTCATTGACAAGAATAATAGTGGCCTATTAATCCTTTCTATACGTTCCAAGATGGATATGGTAAATGTTGCAAGGTCTCTACGTATATAATTTGACATAACATTGATTATGTCTCTAGCTCACCCCTTAGCTAGCACCCTATAACGACTGTTTCGTCCAGTCGATGAGAGGTGTCACTGTACTCAGAACAACATAGTTACTGTTTATATTAGGCCCATCGTTGCATGTTCACAAAGTATTAATAAAACACAACAAGTGTTTACAAATGCGAGAAATGAACAGCATTATCCAAAAAACATTAGTACAGTACAGAAATGTATAAATAGAAAGTGATGAGGCTTGGATAAGCGCAACAAATTGGGTGATCGTGTATAAGATATGGTCACATGTGTATAGAGTAGTTGATGGATCATAATAATTTAAACAAATAGTGAGTGTGTGTGTGCGTGTAGTTATTATTGTAATATATGTGTGGTAGTGGTGTGGTGGTGTGTCATAGTAGTGTTTGTGTAGGTAGGCGCGTGTGTGTGTGCGGTTGAGTTATTAGTGTGTGGGTAGTGTTGGTGTATGTCTACCTTAGATGTGTTATAAGCGTTATATGCAGTATAGAGTATGTTGTGGTATAAATACGTTTTCACCAAGGAGTTTTTAAGATAGAGAAACGTCACCGTCCGAGGCCCCTCCGGTTGACAATCACAAAAAAATTTTTACTCTGCGGTGGGATAAACATATTAATCGTAAGAAACTTTTGCAGCATTTAATCTTTATGTTACCACTTTTTTGCTCTAGTTATAGTAAACAGCAAAAGTTTACTCGAAGTTTTTAATGGAGCCCTCCTAACCCAACTAACAACAAAATTTATTTTCTTCTTCGATATTTTCATTGGGTTCAACAAGCCTCGTTCGCTTGGAGGGTAACCTACCTGCTTTGTGAGCGCTAGGCCGTGGGATCGATTCCCGCCCGACTCGATCCTATACAGTTTAAATTCGTTCTTGGAACGGTTGGTTTTGTGTGTCCTGTTTTTTTCTCTTCGTTATCAAGACGGTACTTACTGAAGCTACCCTCATACAGATAGAGTAGATACTTCTACGAGTAGTACGAGTTTTCGGGAAAACTTGATAGGTATTTAATTTGAACATTTTTAATTTTTGACCGGATGGCAAATTCCATGACTTTTCTAGGCTTTCTTTGAATTTTCACGATTTTCCATGACTTTTCCAGTTTTTCCAGGTCGCGTATAAACCCTGTAGTATGTAAATGAATAGGGATTTAATGTTGCTAAATAGAATTGAATACTAGAGAGCACATCCTTTATACACGTTGTACCCGTTGGCACTTATAATCAGAGGAAAATGAAGGTGATCTGATAAAGAACGCACGTCAAAAGCTACCTGAAACACAAAATAAATCAAAATTATTTAACTGTACACTTATGTCTAGCTGGGGGACGTTAAACAGGGAGTAGACCAGCTGTCTGGCTGGGGAACCTTAAACAGGGAGCATACTGGCCTCAATTTCCCTCAAATGTCAGCCCAAAGCAATCATTCTAGAGCTGATTGAGAGACTGACGAAAAATGCCGACCCCGTCTGAACACGGGAAAAAGCGAAGAAAAAGAAGAAGATTTAACTATACACTTGAGGATTCAAAGTTCTAACAAAGAGAAATATTAAGAACGTGTAGCAGATAAGTAGTTGTTTTACCACGTGTCATGTATATTATTAAATGTTTCCCGAAATTTCAATATTTGTGCAGTGTTATCAGTCTGCGGATGGTTCAATTGTTCATCGTGTGAATAAAGATAGAATTGCTATGATGATAGCCAACCTCCGAGATGGTGAATGCACTTGAAGATGAAGAAGAAAAAGAAGAAGGTAAAAAGGAAGGAGGAAGAAGAAGAAGAAGAAGAAGAAGAAGAAGAAGAAGAAGAAGAAGTATTATCATTAAAATTTCGAGGGACAATAAAACAAATTCTTTAGGTGTTTATCCCATTTTTTTTTCTTACTTCAATATAGGGAAAAACAGTGGCGACTTTCCTCATCTCATAATAATTGAAAACATGATAATGCAGCTTGTATCTTCCGCACTGGAACGTCTCTATGTCGGGGACAAAGTCCGAGGCACGACCTCCGGCATTGGTAATGGTCTCACTCACGAAACGCCATCTGTACACAACATAGATATAGATACACACTGTTCTAAACAAAAGCTCACTAAATCCTTATACTTAACTTGACGTATTGCTTTTTCATCGAAAACAACATCCAGGGCCGAGTGGGTACCACACGAGGCTTGCATGTCGAAGGTAACGGGTTCGATTCCCGGCGGCGTCGAAGTTTTTGTCGGTTCTGTGCTTGGAGTTCGGTGTGAACTCAGCCTCGTGAGACAACGGAGTAGCTACTTTAATCGAGAAGCAACCAGCATTACTAGAGTAAAAAGCGTACTATGGGCATGAATACCCTTAAAAGTTGTGATGAAGCTCTCTGCTTTACCACAAAAAGAATTCAAACACAAAGGAATTGTTCCGATCGCACACTACGATTAATTCAAAGGAGCTTTACTCCCTTATCAGATCTGCACACCTTGCTTGTTTAAAGCTTTGCTACTTAAATGTAAGGCGCCTTGCGCATTAAAATCAACCGTTGCTTCCTCTCGTTCAAGGCATATCAAACCCTTGACTGTAAGACCGAAAGCGCAATTGGAACAAATACCTACAAAGGATTTTTTTTAGTGCGCTACCAACCAATGAGACCGAGTGCCTCACGCCCTCCTGTTTTATAACTTACCTGCCATTCACCAACTTGTACAGCGTGATTTCTAGATTACTAACAGGGAGACCTGCATGTGAGTCTATCACATGAGTAGATATTAGACCTCCTGGTATTGAGGATGTAGTTGGCGATTTTTCCTTGGAAAACTAGAAGGGACAACAAGTGAAAAATATACGCTTTATTGAAAATATTTTACAATGGGATATCAAGAAAGCGGAATGAATGCACGTAGAAATTTACGAAAGTAAACATCTCCACCATTCTTTAATGTATAGCACATTGCATACTCAAATAGTTATAAGGGACTCATACACATATATTTAAATTCCTCCAAGACAACATCATCGCAAAATATTGGGACGCGAGGAGGAAAATGACCTGATAGTCAATTCCCAGCATTTGATACCAACCAACCATTTAAATTCCTCAATGTGTAGCACATTGCATACTTAAATAGTTACAAGGCACTCCTACAAATCTATTCTTTAAAGTATAGCACATTGCTTACTCAAATAGTTACAAGGCACTCATACAAATCTATTCCTTAATGCAGTGTTTCTTAATATCTTAATAGATCAGTTGCGCTTACTTGGGTGATGTTTCAAAGCCACAGAGCAGGAAAAATGAGGACCAACGGAATTTTTCTTTTTCTTCTACGACTTCTAAATACCGAGATAAATTGATTTAAAAAATACCGGTAAATCGTGAAGTTTGACGTCACGGCATAGGCGCCTGTAGGCAATGACGTCATAATTCATGACTCCCGCTTCGTTTGTTTGTGCGCAAGCCTTTCTGCGCATTTTGACAAGAAATCTGACGTCACAACTCTTTGAACTTTTTCATTAGAACGACAATTAAAAATTGTTCGACCTTTTAAAGTTACTTTTTCGGAGTTTTGACCTCAGATTTGGATTTTTCACAACTTTTTACGTAGGAATCGACCTTTTATTAATAATATTCTCCCAATTGCAACTCTCGAGGAAAACACAACAAATATGCATTGATAAAAATCATCAATTGGAATATCGAAGGTATGAAAAATGCTATCAAGGGTTGCCCTGAACACTATTCAGAGATGCTGATATCATATGTATGTCTCACAGAAACAATGTGTACTGCAGACCCAATCCAAATCCCTGGATGATAAAAATCATCAATTGGAATATCGAAGGTATGAAAAATGCTATCAAGGGTTGCCCTGAACACTATTCAGAGATGCTGATATCATATTATGTCTCACAGAAACAATGTGTACTGCAGACCCAATCCAAATCCCTGGATACTATAATTGAATTTTTTTGATGTCCGGGTTTGGCCGTTTTTCGTGCTAATTTTACTCTACTATATACGTACTCGTAAGAGTTCATAGACTGGACTTACCTTTACAACTTGTACCACGTGTTTTTCATCTTCATCTACCTCGTCGTCGAGATCATGTAAGGTTACAATATCATTCTCATCTGTTTCTGCTAGAATCAATTCAACATTACCTAGGACAAAATAAATAGATAATATTTTATTATTTTTTTTCAATCACTCACTCACTCACTCACTCACTTATCAACACAATTACTACAAGCAACACAAAAATGTTTCTCTCACGATATAAATTAAATTTCACCTACACATATGTATACAGTATTGAAAGTTAAATTTCACCTACACTTATGTATACAATATTGAAAGTACAATCATGGAAATCAAAATGTAAAGTGACTGCTGTATGGGTTTATTTTTGACCCACTGAAAAAAAAAAAAAAAAAAAAAAAAAAAAAAAAAAAAA
>NW_007381573.1:0-8754 GCF_000475195.1 Diaphorina citri | reverse complement strand
TTATTCCTATCCAAACACATCTTCATCCTTCAAGATGACATGACTTACCCCAAGAAAATCTTCATCCTCATCATCATCATCCTTCATGTATGTGCTTACCTCGAGCGGGTTCTATCCCCGTCACACTCTTGGCACTGGAGTCTTCATTCATGTTATCTGATCCTGATAGTAAAATAATAAAAAAAATAATAATAAATATAAATGCAGTTTCTTTGTTGTTATTATATCACAACTTTGGTGCTCACTGCAGCATTGTAGGATTTTTCCAATATCTCAATAATCCTAACATCCAATGTTTACCTACCATGCTGGCACCGGTCGCTATGCGCATTCATATGCTTACCTCGAGCAGGTTCTATCCCCGTCACATTCACACTCTTGGCACTGGAGTCTTCATTCGTGTTATCTGATCCTGATAGTTTCATGTATGTGCTTACCTCGAGCAGGTTCTATCCCCGTCACATTCACACTCTTGGCACTGGAGTCTTCATTCGTGTTATCTGATCCTGATAGTTTCATGTATGTGCTTACCTCGAGCAGGTTCTATCCCCGTCACATTCACACTCTTGGCACTGGAGTCTTCATTCGTGTTATCTGATCCTGATAGTTTCATGTATGTGCTTACCTCGAGCAGGTTCTATCCCCGTCACATTCACACTCTTGGCACTGGAGTCTTCATTCGTGTTATCTGATCCTGATAGTTTCATGTATGTGCTTACCTCGAGCAGGTTCTATCCCCGTCACATTCACACTCTTGGCACTGGAGTCTTCATTCGTGTTATCTGATCCTGATAGTTTCATGTATGTGCTTACCTCGAGCAGGTTCTATCCCCGTCACATTCACACTCTTGGCACTGGAGTCTTCATTCGTGTTATCTGATCCTGATAGTTTCATGTATGTGCTTACCTCGAGCAGGTTCTATCCCCGTCACATTCACACTCTTGGCACTGGAGTCTTCATTCGTGTTATCTGATCCTGATAGTTTCATGTATGTGCTTACCTCGAGCAGGTTCTATCCCCGTCACATTCACACTCTTGGCACTGGAGTCTTCATTCGTGTTATCTGATCCTGATAGTTTCATGTATGTGCTTACCTCGAGCAGGTTCTATCCCCGTCACATTCACACTCTTGGCACTGGAGTCTTCATTCGTGTTATCTGATCCTGATAGTTTCATGTATGTGCTTACCTCGAGCGGGTTCTATCCCCGTCACACTCTTGGCACTGGAGTCTTCATTCGTGTTATCTGATCCTGATAGTTTCATGTATGTGCTTACCTCGAGCGGGTTCTATCCCCGTCACACTCTTGGCACTGGAGTCTTCATTCGTGTTATCTGATCCTGATAGTTTCATGTATGTGCTTACCTCGAGCAGGTTCTATCCCCGTCACACTCACACTCTTGGCACTGGAGTCTTCATTCATGTTATCTGATCCTGATAGTTTCATGTACAGTCGTTTTGATTTACTGTGCGTCTGAGGAATAACGACATACAACACAATTTTAAACCAATGTGCAATGATTGCAGGAACTGTATATGTAAGTCCCTACACAGTCGTTTTGATTTACTGTGCGTCTGAGGAATAACGACATACAACACAATTTTAAACCAATGTGCAATGATTGCAGGAACTGTATAAGTCCCTATTACTTAGTTAATGAAGGTTTGATCCCATCTACAATGTGAAGACTAGTCAACACAATATCACTTTTGTAGAGTCTCGTGAATTATTTTGAGATCATTCTCATCTGGTGAAGAGGAAGCTGACGTTTTTTCTTAATGGAAGACAAAAAACCTCTGGAGCTGAGAGCCGCTAAGGTTTGATCCCATCTACAATGTGAAGACTAGTCAACACAATATCACTTTTGTAGAGTCTCGTGAATTATTTTGAGATCATTCTCATTTGGTGAAGAGGAAGCTGACGTTTTTTCTTAATGGAAGACAAAAAACCTCTGGAGCTGAGAGCCACTTTGCAGACAAAAAAAAGTTTATTAGAGGAAATTGTAACTGTTAAGGTCTTATCGTTCCGAAAGTGAAGAGTCAGCCGTTCCAAGCTAACTAGGCTGGCATCTCGAAATGAACCTCTTAAATGTTCACAATTTTTTATCTTGCTACTGAGGCTCAAACCCTTGGTCTCCGAGTCACAAGTTCAACGTATTATCTCTGATCTACTGAGGCTGGGCCAGCTGTTATTCCTATCCAAACACATCTTCATCCTTCAAGATGACATGACTTACCCCAAGAAAATCTTCATCCTCATCATCACTTGGTCTCCGAGTCACAAGTTCAACGTATTATCTCTGATCTACTGAGGCTGGGCCAGCTGTTATTCCTATCCAAACACATCTTCATCATTCAAGATGACATGACTTACCCCAAGAAAATCTTCATCCTCATCCTCCAAGTAATCATCAGATTCCGATTGTAATTCTTTTCGAATAATATCCGACATTTTACCCCTGAAGTTTTTTCTCTTCTGTGTTCGACGTAACATATTGACAACTGAATAATTTTCTGAGGAGAATGGTTTCACTTATGCAGTTTAGCAAATGACCCTATAATTTATTTTTATGTTCGTGCTCTTAGATATTGTGGTTACACAAACGTAGAGTAGGTGGTAGATAACTGGAAAAAGAAGGAAAAATACAAGTTGTTTACAGAGCCGTCCAGATATCAATCTCACATCACGTTGCTTAACCCCAGTGATCTGTTGGGAACTGGTGCATGGTTTCGATTCGCTATTCAATTGTTAAAAGTAAGTATTTTGTCTAAAACTTTTATGATCCGATTTGAATCTTCCGAGATAAACGCGAAAACGCGTTAACTTTGAGCGCCATTTTTCGGTCACGTGGTACGATTTTGACAGCATGAATTGTTTTGTCAAGGAATCTTACGAATCAACATGAAATACATATGTAGCTACCCTTTTGATCAATAATGGGTTTGTAATTGTAATTTTTATTTGACATTTTAAGTATACATATTTTTCATATAGGTTAAATAAATTTCAAATTGAGTTTGCTGGTGGACACATCTCATGATTAATGAGATATATCCACCAGCAAATAGGACATATTTTGAATTTCAATTTATAGCCAAATGTGATCACATTTGCTGCCATCAATCATCCGCCTTGTAAGCGCTAGGCCGCGGGTTTGATTCACCCCCCCGGGGGGGCGGCATTTTATCCTGATGGGGATAATGTCGTTCTCGGAACGGCTGCTTTCTCGCTATCCTGTCTTCCTTCTCTCTTCGTTTAGGGACGATAAGACCATAGCGAGTTTACAGTTACCGTCTGTCCAACCTCTAAAAAAAAAAAAAAAAAAAAAAATCCATCTTGCATGTGTTGGTATACCTACTGTTTTCGACACTAGTAACCAAATTTTTGATCATTCCAAACAGAGTTTTCCTGTTCGACAATCGTTAATGACGAATCGTGACGATGCAATTCAAAACCGTACTTACTCAGGAGTGGTTAATGACTACCCCCTTCCTAGAAGACATTTTTCCTTTTGTACGCCCGATAATGTAGGAAAGTACAACAAAGGGTCCGAGAAAATCGCAATTTAGGCTTTAGGACACATTGCATATGCTCTAGACATGTCCTTATGAGATCCGCTCGTAAAGTTTTTAAGCAATAATTTGGGCATGAGAAAAGTTTCAGCCCGGCTTGAATTTCATGCAGAAAGATGTCCCACACAGCCACCACTATAGGCGATTTTTTTGGCCAAAACCTAACAAAAACCATCAATCAAGCACCTTATTTGTCAGACACAGTTCTTGTGGACTTTTTACTGTATCATAGATTGAAATTGCCACTCTGTGGACGTCGTTTCGAGTCCATATAGGGCGTAAAGCGAAATTCGATAATAAAACTGAGGGACGCCCCTAAAATTGGCTATGAGTGCTTTTATGATCGGATTATTCGCTACCTAACGCTAACATTCAAGTCAATAGGAAATACTTCGAAGGTGGATAGAGAAATTCGGGCATTTAGTTAAATACTTTTCGAATTACAACTACAGTCCTGGTACTTAATTGACAGAGTAGTACATCATATATTCTAACCTCCTCAGTATAGTAGGTATACATATAATTTGCTCATTTACTTAGCGGGTACTTGAAAACATAATAATAGGGTGGGATGTGTGACAAGCATTCATGTCGAACAAAAGTAACATTTCGACCACATTGGCTGCCACGGGACACTATCTATGTATTTGCAATGATTATCTGAAAGAGGGGCCTCTGAGTGAAATTTTGCTACCTATTTGTTTGATGGAAAAACTCCAAGAATTAAAGAGTCTGTCTCTCATGGTAAGGGAAATGTTTTCATATAGGGGGGGCCGTGGGTAAACACCATGGAATACACTTTGGCGACCAAGGTGTTTTCAACGATATGTGGAGAGGAAAATACAGCTCTAGTCAGCATCAGTGTTAGTATTGCTTACCTTTGAACTCGGGCACTTGTTCCCACGCAGATCTATACTGTTGTTGATAGTAGCCGGAGCTTGTCCTGACACCACGTGGCTTACTCTTATTATTACTACTTGTACATTCAGATACAGGCTCCAATGCAGCAATATCTGCGTCAGTATCAAATGGAGACATGTTGTCAAATGAGGACTCCGTGTACAAGTCTGCTGCGCTGCTTTGAGAACCTACAGATGGAATAAGTAAAACCGGTCAATTGTGTACTTTCTAGCGCCTCATTTTATAATTAAAGCATACAAACGGACTACATACTCAATTTTCCTCATCATGCTGAGTGCATTCCGAACTCCAAACACAGAGCCGAAAAAACTTTGACCCCTCCGGAAATCGCACCCGGGATCTCAGGCATGCAAACCTAGTGTGATACCAACTCGGCCAAGGAAGTTACTACCCAACGTCAATCTATTGACCAAGGGGGCCCCCAGGTGAGACCTTGCGGTAAGGATTAAACTGCATACATCGACGGGTGTTGAACCCGCGCCCTCCTGATTATCCTCATGACAATACATAAACATAATAATAGGGTGGGATGTGTGACAAGCATTCATGTCGAACAAAAGTAACATTTCGACCACATTGGCTGCCACGGGACACTATGTATTTGCAATGATTATCTGAAAGAGGGGCCTCTGAGTGAAATTTTGCTACCTATTTGTTTGATGGAAAAACTCCAAGAATTAAAGAGTCCGTCTCTCATGGTAAGGGAAATGTTTTCATATAGGGGGGCCGTGGGTAAACACCATGGAATACACTTTGGCGACCAAGGTGTTGAAGTTTTGTTTTCAACGATATGTGGAGAGGAAAATACAGCTGTAGTCAGCATCAGTGTTAGTATTGTTTACCTTTGAACTCGGGCACTTGTTCCCACGCAGATCTATACTGTTGTTGATAGTAGCCGGAGCTTGTCTCGAACATTATCCCATCAGGATAAAATCCGCCCCGGGCGGGAATCGAACCCGCGGCCTAGCGCTTACAAGGCAGACGCACTACCGACTATTTGTACTTAAAATTTTTGAGTATTCATGCCATTAATGATTAATACTTACATACATTATAGATATGTGTTAGGGTACTGCTTCTCATTTGTATTATGTATTATCGGAGCATCGGAGCAAGGTCATAATATCAGCCGATCATGTTTGTACACTGTACAAGCATAGACATCTACCTATTTTCCAAGGGCATCTATCTAATATGTATTTAAAAAGAAAAAATACTTTTTTTTGTAACCCCTGAGGGGTAAAAAAGTAAAAATTGAGAATGGAATACTTTATTGTGTAGGTACCTACATATTTGCAATATAAGAGTACATTGAGATATAATATAAGTTACAATTAGATAACTTTAACATAATAATTAGGTATGTACTTTAACCTTAAAAGTGGCATACCTTTGACAGGTAAATTTCACTATTACATAAATGTACTGGGAAAAAGTACAAGTATTAAATATAATAATAAAAAAGTAATAGAAAGTAAAAATCCATCAACTTGTTTTCTTATGTTAAAACCTAGCTGGGGAGACATGAAGCTAAAATAAATGCTTAATACAAAACTACACAATCACACATTAAGAGGTTGAACAGCTATGTCATGAGATTTACATAGGGTTTCAATGAGAGAGTTCATATCTTGTTCAGTATGAGAAATGTTACAAGTGATTCTAATACTAGGTTTTTGCTTTTTTGCTTCCTGGTCCAAGTGTGAAGGGCAAGTGATAGCAAACCCAGCTTGAATGCACATGTCACAAATAGTTTGCAATAGCTTCTTGGATGCAACTTCATCATCACTTTTCTGCAAGTACAAATATTTAAGAGGAGTATCTCTATGACCTTGAACAAGAAACCGCTGTGTCACTTTATGTTGAGATAAAAGTGAATGCATTGTATTACATTTTTCTCTCAGTTTTGTTAATAAGGATGGGTTTGCTTTCAACAAATGCAATGCTTTGTTTGCTGCTACTGCTAAGAATGGTGGCAGAGATGCAGAGAAACAATACCCAGAGCCTGATAATCTGTGATGTTCAATTATGTAAGAGCTGCCAACACAAAATCCTCCAACACTACCTAGAGCATGCTCTAAACTTCCAATGATCATGTCCACTTCCTCCGTTGAAACACCAAAGTACTCGGTCACACCATGACCTGTTGATCCAAGAGTTCCAAATGACACACTCTCATCCACAAATATCCTGGCTTGATATTTAGAGCGTAGACTGAGAATATCTTTCAAAGGACATATGTCTGCAGAGTTCATATACACACCTTCAACAATTATAAATTTCTTAGTCACCTTACTGTTCAATGTATCTCTTTCATCCTGCTGTCTCAATAACTCTTCTAAATGTTGCATATTATTGTGCTTAAAATATTGAACTTTACATCTGGATGCTATCAATCCTGTTTGGATAGCAAAGTTAATGTTTTCATCAACAAACACAGCATCATTTCTTTTAACGTATGCTGCAATAGCACTGGCTGAGGTAGAAAATCCAAATGAATAAAGTGCTGTTTCTTCTAATCCCATAAAACTTGCAATGTCATTCTCTAAGTCCAGATGAACAACATTGGTGCCATAAAATCCTCTTGGTCCACAAGAGCCAACACCATTCTTATCAATACAATCTATTGCACACTTTTCAATGTCTGGGTTTTCTACAAATGATAAATAATTGTGGGTAGCAAAGTTAATACATGGAATACCATTGATGTTTACAATATATCCAGACTTTTGGTCTACAACATACTTTGATGAAACATCTTTGAATTTTTCTGCCTTGCTCACAATTGGTTCGGGAGTCCAGTTGTTAATCAATGCATCAACATTGATTGTGTGTTTCTTATGTTTGGATAGACTTAAAGATAACACAATGAATAATGTCAAAGGTAAAAACAGACCAACACTCGTGTAGAAATCCAATTGTTCGGTTACAATCATGATCTAAAATTTGGGTAAAGGAAGCACAGGGGAAAGATATCTACACTCTAATTTACAATAATGACAATGACACTGATAGATTATGATAACAGTCTCTTGGCACTGGAGTCTTCATTCATGTTATCTGATCCTGATAGTTTCATGTATGTGCTTACCTCGAGCGGGTTCTATCCCCGTCACATTCACACTCTTGGCACTGGAGTCTTCATTCATGTTATCTGATCCTGATAGTTTCATGTATGTGCTTACCTCGAGCGTTTGGGTAAAGGAAGCACAGGGGAAAGATATCTACACTCTAATTTACAATAATGACAATGACACTGATAGATTATGATAACAGTATCATCAAGTAGGTACTAGGTACCGGTCACCACAGGTCAACAGGTGGATAGACATCAGGCACGGAGTTACTGGGGGATCGAGCACTTCAACACCTGAAAACGAGATAGGAAGCAGAACTTACCTCTCTCTCATGAATTCAGAACTCCAATTTTCAACATGGACTTTATTCGTTCTGGTTCCAGTTTAAATAACCCGAATCCCAAAACCCAAATGTCCAAACGGGTTTAATTAAAAATTTAAATTCAAAAGGAATCTCGATCTTGAATTTCATATTTCATTTCAATTATCAATAATCAATCAATTTCAATTTTCATAAACCTACAAAATAGGCAATTAGGCAATAATGCAATATTTTATTTTTTACTAGTGAAAAAAGTTTCTGATTTCAATTTTCATAAACCTACAAAATAGGCAATTAGGCAATAATGCAATATTTTATTTTTTACTAGTGAAAAAAGTTTCTGTTGGATTGGATGTTGGATTGGCTGTTGCCGGTGATGCCAGATGCCAGTTTCTAAAGGCGTTTTTTTATCAAGTGATTTGCTGCTAACGAGGGCAATTGAGGCGTATTTTTCAGGGGAAAGAACGCGACTTGTTGTATTTTATTTAACATCTAACCGCTAACCTCAGCCCGGTTCATTCAAGGTCACTACCTCCCCTCACATGGAAGTGTGTTTATGACGTGAGGGGCGTTAACCACTTTTAGGTTTACGTTTCCCCTCTTGCCATACTAAACCAAGCTCGCGACTGCGGTTAAGAGTCGCCATTTTTTTCGCGGTTTAGAGACGCCATTTTTTTTCTCGGTTTAGAGACGCCATTTTTCTGGTTAGCTCAGATCTTTTGTTTTTGTTTTGGTGTAAATTAGTTTTTGGCTTTTTCCCCTTGCCTTATACCTCCATGCAATTGATGATGATGATGATGTCAGCTTTTCGTGCTGTTATTTTACTGGTAATATAAGCACGCAAACTCAAAATGGTTTGTT
>NW_007381572.1:0-12386 GCF_000475195.1 Diaphorina citri | reverse complement strand
AAAAAGCTTTTGCATTATTTACTTTTCAATACTTCTTTTTACATCCATACCCAACCTAAACCTAGGATAGGGAAAGCTAGGTCAGGAAATTTGACACCCAGATACCTACCTCTGGATTGAGGACTAGTTAGTTCTCTTGGGAAGTCGATCTCAGATCAACGGTATTTTGACTTTTCAGATCAACTTCCAGTTATGCAGAGATATAGGGTATTATTACTAGGAGAATTCCAGCAAAGTTCAACTCCCTCTAACCAAAAGCTTCTAGTCCACTCAAGAAAGTTACGCTAATTTTTTGCTCCAGCTGTTAATCCGTTGGTGAATGTTGTTTGTTTAAAAGTCTGCCTATTTCCTAACCAAAAGCTTCTAGTCCACTCAAGAAAGTTACGCTAATTTTTTGCTCCAGCTGTTAATGCGTTGGTGAATGTTGTTTGTTTAAATGTCTGCCTATTTGACTGCAAAATTCACAATGGCTTCCATTCTAAATTTGATTACCTAATCACGGATATAAACAGGAAGTTTATCTTGCAATCTTTGATTTGTGATTTTTTGTTTGCAGTTCACTTGGTTCTTTGTAGACATGCCTTAGATAAGGAGTCAATGAGTTTTGGGTCCTTTCAGATCATTTGACTATGAATTTCTTATGGTAGACAGAGTGGATACACATTTTTTCTTCCGGTAGATAGTGTGTGTATGTATTGATTTCCTTGCATCTGTCGATGTCGTGTCGAGTGTCTTGTACGTTCTCTGTCCAAAGTTTAATAATAAGTTTTGGGTCCTTTCAGATCATTTGACTATGAATTTCTTATGGTAGACAGAGTGGATACACATTTTTTCTTCCGGTAGATAGTGGGTGTATGTATTGATTTCCTTGCATCTGTCGATGTCGTGTCGAGTGTCTTGTACGTTCTCTGTCCAAAGTTTAATCCTTAGTTTCTTGACATCTTTGAGATAAACTTTTGTAAACCGTGTTGTATTTATTGTGGTGTCTAATCTCATTCCGACATAGTACGTCTTAGAAGTGGTAGAAGTGTTTCTTTAGCACCAAACATACCACAGACAGTACAGACAAGTAAACTAGGCTATTGTTATCCACATGTTATCTACAGGCGATTGCTGATACCGCTAAACGGTTTCACAGTAGGATCTAAAGACCCCTATAGTGAGAACTATAGCTAGGGTATTACCCAAGCCTATTATAACGAAAACAAAACTTTGGCTACTTGTCTGCGGGGTTACGTAGTCCGTGTGTACAGATACATGGGCTACCTAACTTACATCTATTTTGCTATCTGCAATACAAAGAATAATCTGATAAATACTATTAGGTAATCTGTTGCATTCAAGAGAAAATTTTGAAAACACTTGTATGTAATTGAGTATTACAAGTGGAGTCAAACCCGTTTTCTTTGGGTTACTAGTCTCTCGCCCATCTACTGAACTGACTGAACTACCATGGGGGGTAGGTTTTCCAGTTTCAACGTATTGAATGGCTCTAAAGTGAGATGAATAAATTGAAGCTTTCGTTACGTTACGTATATTAATCTTTTGTGATTTATGAAATAAAATATCCAATATACCTATTGAAGATCTCTTGAATGAGTTAACTTAACCATCTATATTCTATAAGATGTAATAGACAAATAAAGATATCTGTAGTTGTCGGTATATCTATGATTACACAAAAATATTCAAACTTTCTAATGACTACGGAAAGAATTTTTATTGTGCATGGTTTTCGTTATTTACTTTTTAACGATATTTTACTGAACTTTAGAATGTGAAATATTGCTGAGATGTACATAAATATGTAGAAAATTAAATGGCCTACGACGAGGTTCAAATGTTATGAAGATAGGTGGAACGCGCCAAGTATGGATCTATTGATGAATATTTTGAGCTACTCATGATCCTTGAAACCTTTTAAAACCCAAGAGAAAAAAAAATACCTTTGTAGATATATACGAGTAAATATCAGAGGAAGCAGTCTGATAAAATTTCCAATTAATTCCATTCAAATGAAATAAATCGTCTAAAATTTCGCCACATCCACTGTTATCACCTGTGTGCTACAAGCGTTTGGCGAATGACCTCACTTATGAGTCTCCAAAAGTAATTTTCGAGAGAGAGTGTGGAGACTGTCAGAGAGAGATTAATAGTGAAGATAATAGAGAGGTTAAAGTAAGATAATACACGGATGGTATCCGGATTTGAGATGAGCTTCTGATTCCTAATAGATAGATGGTAATTAGTCATGTTCATTCAGATTCATGTAACATGACTATTCATGTTGGTCTCCTGATAAGTAGGCATAATTGAAGGCAAAGACATTGAAGGCAAAAGACATAGGGCACATAAGGCATACCCTTGGTATATACTTACTGGATGCTATGTGATTGGGGGGATTTTCAATCCAAAGTAACTTGTAAATTATTAAAACTGAACCTCTCTATAATAGGTATGTATAGAAAAAATTCATTTAGATAATAGAGAGGTTAAAGTCAGATAATACACGGATGGTATCCGGATTTGAGATGAGCTTCTGATTCCTAATAGATAGATGGTAATTATTCATGTTCATTCAGATTCATGTAACATGACTTCATGTTGGTCTCCTGATAAGTAGGCATAATTGAAGGCAAAAGACATAGGGCATATAAGGCACAAGGCATACCCTTGGTATAAACTTACTGGATGCTATGTGATTGGGGGGATTTTCCATGACTATTCATGTTGGTCTCCTGATAAGTAGGCATAATTGAAGGCAAAGACATTGAAGGCAAAAGACATAGGGCACATAAGGCATAAAAGGCATACCCTTGGTATATACTTACTGGATGTTATGCGATTTGGGGGGATTTTAAATCCAAAGTAACCTGTTAAATTATTAAAACTGAACCTCTCTATAACAGGTATGTAGAAAAAATACATTTTATGGATAATGTGCCAAGAATTTCAGTCAGTCTAGCTTTAGTCGGTATGCGAAATCTACACCTGTATACAGCATTTTATTTGTACCTATTTCTCTACCGATGAATGTCCCATTTATCGGAATGTCCTGTTTTCTTGAAATTTCACATACCTACCGGAATTTTTCAAGCTTGAATCATAAAATTAGGAATTTTTCAAGCTTGAATCATAAAATCCCTGCAAACTCCTCACTGAGCCCTTTCGACCCTCCATGAGTGAAGGCTCCAAGGCTCAAACTTTGACAGGCCCTAGTTTGAGGCCTCATAAGACCCTAGCTTTTACAGTGATTACTGGCAACGATATATTATCAAAAGACTGACAACAGAAACAGTTATGTTATCCGTGACGACTCACGTCAGTCTGTCATTCAGTCGCCTGCAAACTCCTCACTGAGCCCTTTCGACCCTCCATGAGTGAAGGCTCCAAGGCTCAAACTTTGACAGGCCCTAGTTTGAGGCCTCACAAGACCCTAGCTTTACAGTGATTACTGGCAACGATATATTATCAAAAGACTGACAACAGTAACAGTTATGTTATCCGTGACGATTCACGTCAGTCTGTCATTCAGTCGTCAGCAAATTTGCTAACTGTTGGTCAGATGTCATAAACGATCAATTAATATTGATGTCTGGCATAATTATTCTCATGACGTCTGCTTACGTAACAAGTTCAGAAGAAGGGAAAGGGAATGACAATTAGGAGAGGCTGAGAGAGGCCGAAATTTCTGAAATATGCCATGGCATAACAAGTCAGACGCAAAAAAATGTCGATAAAATACTTCTAATTGCTGCCCTAATTTTTTGGCATTTAAATTTATAACCTTTCTTGTGGTGGTGTCTAATCTTGGGCAGAGGTAAAAAAAAAAAACTCTACCATTTTTCTACTAGGTAGGTATTGTCCTTGTTGGCATTTTGCAAACAGTTTTTTTTTAAATAGATATCTATAGAATTATAGATACCTAACTCTTAATATCAGAATTACATGAAGAGATATTGTATTTGTTAGACTAGGAAATAACTTTGTATACCTATTCATCATTAATACCTGCTGATAAGTTGATATAAAGTGATAACACATTCGTTACATCTTACATCATCCTAAAAATATTCAAATTAAGCAAAATTTCATTTCGCCCGTGGAAGAAATTTGATTAATTACCTTCTAATTACTTTAATGTGAAAACATAGAGGTATACAAACCTACAGCAAAATTTCATTTCGCCCGTGGAAGAAATTTGATTAATTACCTTCTAATTACTTTAATGTGAAAACATAGAGGTATACAAACCTACGTGGATGCTTACTGTGTAGTTTGAGTTTGAGGGATTGTGAATATGAAGACTGTAGACTTGGAGTTGATCCCAGGTAGGAAGTTAATTAGAGGCATTAAGAATCGTAAATTGCAGGTAGGCATCACCTTGATGTGATTTTTCAGTGATGTCTGCCACGGAAGAAAGTTTTGAAAGACAACGTTTGAAACCACCGGAAATTTACTAAAAAGAGATTTTTACTCGTAAATTAACGCGATGATAGAAAATAGTAGGTATAAATGAGTATGCTTAGTTAGAAGTAGATTTACCTTATGTACACACTAATACACAGGTAGTAGGTAGCTATCTAAAAGACCTATTAGCAAGTGCTGAAACCACAAGAAATTTCATAATAATTGAGGGACAAGTCCAACACATGGGATTTTTTGCTGCAAGAAAGGTTTTTTTTTATCTAAATAAATATGGTCCAATGTTGGAGAAACATACATGACACTTTCACAAGGTAAAAAAAAGCAAATCCTGAATTAAGGCAACCAGATATCCAATTTAATGAAGAAGTTGAGAGTTGAGTTATGGTAATTTTTAATAAGGAAAATTATTCATAGAATCAAATAATAACGAAAGTAGTTCCTATGCAAGTTGGTATGTAAATACATTACTAAGATATTTATGTAACTGTAGCATCTATGATTGTCTGATAAATGATAATATTATTATTATTTTATCATGAAACTAATTTCAACTTCAATTCAAGCACAAACCCAATTTAAAACTGAAATTTCCCAATATTTATCTCATGAAATATCCTTGCAATCATGCAAGGACTAGGTACACAGGTACCTACTACCTACACCTACACGCTATTTTAAAGACTTGAATAATTGCTCAAAAATTACTCTTAAACCTACAATAAAATAGGTGGATAATACCTACATCTACATAGCCTACATACCTATATAGAGACAGACTATGTAACGAAAGTAGTTCCTATGCAAGTTGGTATGTAAATACATTACTAAGATATTTATGTAACTGTAGCATCTATGATTGTCTGATAAATTGATAATATTATTATTTTTTTTTATCATGAAACTAATTTCAACTTCAATTCAAGCACAAACCCAATTTAAAACTGAAATTTCCCAATATTTATTTCATGAAATATCCTTGCAATCATGTAAGGACTAGGTACACAGGTACCTACTACCTACACCTACACGCTATTTTAAAGACTTGAATAATTGCTCAAAAATTACTCTTAAACCTACAATAAAATAGGTGGATAATACCTACATAGTCTACATACCTATATGTATAGAGACAGACTATATTATCAATTAGATTTATTATTTACCTATTAGATAGATTTTTGTGTGTTTGTTTTTAGAAATTATCTTCATAGAACCTTCAATTAAAGCCAGAAGAATATCAACCATTAGGATGAAATTTTACACAACCTGATTCCTATTGTGTCCTGAATCCTCGCTCCTCTGATTTAGAAAACTAGGCTAAACCGCCCTGAAATAAAATATCCGGGTAAACTTCGGTAAACCATTTTGGCAACCCAAATCCATAATTCCAATTCCATAGAGCGCAGATTTGGTACCGCCTCGTAACTAATTGAATCTGATTATCTGGTTCCAATCTATGCATTTCAGCACGAAATACTGATTCGGACGCTTTAGTTGTAATCAACATTATACCTATAAAGGCATCGACCGCTGAATAAATGGAACTGGACTGCCATGTCAGATTCTCGAGATAAGAATTGAATTTCAAAAGATCTGTATCAATGACATTAAAATTACCGTTTTTAGAGTCTTAAAAAAAAGTGAAATATCAATACCGTCTCTTTCTTGGTCCAAATAAAGACCAAGAGTAGAAATAAAGAATAATAAAATGCATTTAAAGGCTTAAAACAGACTTCAACCAAATTGATTTCAGGACGAAATACTGATTCGGACGCTTTAGTTGTAATCAACATTATACCTATAAAGGCATCGACCGCAGAATAAATGGAACTGGACTGCCATGTCAGATTCTCGAGATAAGAATTGAATTTAAAAAGATCTGTCTCAATGAAATTAAAATTACCGTTTTAAGAAAAATAAAATGCAATTAAAGGTTTAAAACAGACTTCAACCAACTTAAAATTGAGATCATGCTGAGGATAAAAAGTCCCATATAAGGGTCCTCAAGTATAGTGTCAGTAGAAGTGGTGTTCTCATGTTGGAACTTTCTGGGATAATGAAAACTGGACTGAATTTTACCTACCTACGAGTATAGCTTATCTAAGAGGGGATATACTTACCTGTACGTACCTACAAGAAATAACCCAATAAAAAATTCCAAAGTTTACTAAAACCAAGCAAATCAATCTCAATAAAACAATTTCTCTCTCTCTCTCTCTTTCTGAATTTTAGCCTGAAGAAATTTGGACATCCAATACAAGAAATAACCCAATAAAAAATTCCAAAGTTTACTAAAACCAAGCAAATCAATCTCAATAAAACAATTTCTCTCTCTCTCTCTCTCTTTCTGAATTTTAGCCTGAAGAAATTTGGACATCCAATACCTGCATTTAAAGGTTTAAAACAGACTTCAACCAACTTAAAATTGAGATCATGCTGAGGATAAAAAGTCCCATATAAGGGTCCTCAAGTAGGAACTTTAGGGCTGGATCATGATGAGGAGCAAATTGAAACTATCCTATATGCAGAATAATGGATGGATTAAACGAAGCCAGTAGGCAGTCCAGCTACAGGCCTCGTATGAATGCAACTGTGGGTTTTAGTAGGTAACATTTGTGTCCAGTTGGACAAATTCTTCGCTGGTGCATTATGCAAAGCTGAAATAGCAGAATACCCACCCAATTTGTGCGATGAATACTTGAATAGTGAATACCTACCTTACTACGTGTAAGTAAATTGTAAGTACCTAATTTGGAAGACGAAGATGATAATAATAGGATATAAAATAAAGAAAAAAAAAAAAACCTACCTCTACGATATACGAACAAGAAATGAGTTAAAAAGTTAAGCCACATGTTTATAGTACGTAGGTACCGAACTTTAGGGCTGGATCATGATGAGGAGCAAATTGAAACTATCCTATATGCAGAATAATGGATGGATTAAACGAAGCCAGTAGGCAGGCCAGCTACAGGCCTCGTATGAATACAACTGTGGGTTTTAGTAGGTAACATTTGTGTCCAGTTGGACAAATTCTTCGCTGGTGCATTATGCATAGCTGAAATAGCAGAATACCCACCCAATTTGTGCGGTGAATACTTGAATAGTGAATACCTACCTTACTACGTGTAAGTAAATTGTAAGTACCTAATTTGGAAGACGAAGATGATAATAATAGGATATAAAAAAAAAGAAAAAAACCTACCTCTACGATACACGAACAAGAAATGAGTTAAAAAGTTAAGCCACATGTGTATAGTACGTAGGTAACATTATAAAGTGTGTAATTTGTGCCCCGAAGCCAAGTTTTACCAAGCTCAGAGAGATAGGAGACAAAACTTTCTTCGACCTTCATGAAGAATAGCAACGCCAAGGTAAGGTGCTTGAGACGGGACCACATTTTTTAGAGAAATAAAAGTGCCAGAGATGTAGGGTGCCCCGAAGCCAAGTTTTACCAAGCTCAGAGAGATAGGAGACAAAACTTTCTTCGACCTTCATGAAGAATAGCAACGCCAAGGTAAGGTACTTGAGACGGGACCACATTTTTTAGAGAAATAAAAGTGCCAGAGATGTAGGGTGAAAAAAAAAAGCTTCAGGTGAAATACCTCTCTTTATGGCCAACACAAGTCAAGTAGATTTTTTTGTTGTTTGTTGAATTTATACCTACATTACCTACTGTTCAACTCAACTCTTTTTTTTGCCTGAACCAATGAAATCTCTTGGGCGATATTTTGGTGGATATGTAGGACACAGCATGCCCCGAAGCCAAGTTTTACCAAGCTCAGAGAGATAGGAGACAAAACTTTCTTCGACCTTCATGAAGAATAGCAACGCCAAGGTAAGGCGCTTGAGACGGGACCACATTTTTTAGAGAAATAAAAGTGCCAGAGATGTAGGGTGAAAAAAAAAAAGCTTCAGGTGAAATACCTCTCTTTATGGCCAACACAAGTCAAGTAGATTTTTTTGTTGTTTGTTGAATTTATACCTACATTACCTACTGTTCAACTCAACTCTTTTTTTTTTGCCTGAACCAATGAAATCTCTTGGGCGATATTTTGGTGGATATGTAGGACACAGCACCTTAGAATTGGGTGTCCACAACCCACAATAAAGATCAGCCAAGTTTGGCAAATACTGTTGACCTTTTTGAAGTCTAAATGGGCAGCTTCTTCAACTTCTAGCTAAGGTGTTAGTATACTCATGACTATCCGGACTTTCGTCTCGAGGTGTTTTTTCTCCATTTTCAGGGAAGTGATTCAGAAATCAGAGTAACATTTATGTTTACAATACCTATATCTTCCAACACTTTACATTTACCTGCGTCAATTTCTCCACTTTATCTCACAAATTCCTAACTTACAAAAGAATAGGATAGTCTTTATTATTCTTTAATCATAAGGCACAGGAAAGTTCCCAAAGTAAACACACTAACGTATACCATTACCAACATTGCTTCCATCAAGCTGAATTTTGTCATTAAAATATGAATTTACTCTTTGTTTTCAGCATCCATTAATCGTGAGTCCGAGTATGTTTATGATGGTTTGAGAATGAACCAATCCAATACCTACCTATAACAGCACGGATTGTTATAAAATTCAATAAATTAAGCAGGTAACTAGATCGGACTTATTTTTACCAAAATTTTACTTTCTATTCGTTTACCTAATCATCTCTTCTGCTTCTTTATGAGAACTAGAATTGAACCAGTTTTTTGTACACCCACTGTAAACTGACTTCCTCATTACCCGAGATCGAACCAAGATATCCCCGATTGGCAAGATTGCTTATCTGGCAAAAGGTTTTTAAGATAATTGTTGGATAAAGATAAAACGAAATTAACAATGCCCTAAAGTGGGTTCTTGGTCCGTAACTTCTAGTACGTCTTAGAAGTGGTAGAAGTGTTTCTTTAGCACCAAACATACCACAGACAGTACAGACAAGTAAACTAGGCTATTGTTATCCTCATGTTATCTACAGGCGATTGCTGATACCGCTAAACGGTTTCACAGTAGGATCTAAAGACCCCTGCTTATCTGGCAAAAGGTTTTTAAGATAATTGTTGGATAAAGATAAAACGAAATTAACAATGCCCTAAAGTTGGTTCTTGGTCCGTAACTTCAGATTGTAGACTGGTTATCTTAAGCAGAATTGTTACGATATGTATGTACATAATATGTACTTACCATTACTTTTTTTTCAATATGCAATTGGTTAATATTATTTTGTAACCTACACAAGATATAAAACCCACGTTTGGAGAGGTCGTAGGTATTTCTGAGCATTTGCGGCATCTGGTTAAATACGGCGCTTGAACCATAGACATAGGTTGCAAAGAAAAGCAATATTATTCAACTAAATGATATCATGATCATGGTCATTAAAAAAGATCCCCGTAACTTCAGATTGTAGACTGGTTATCTTAAGCAGAATTGTTTCGATATGTATCTACATATTATATACTTGTACTTACCATTACTTTTTTTTCAATATGCAATTGGTTAATATTATTTTGTAACCTACATGAGATATGGGACCCACGTTTGGAGAGGTCTTAGTAGGTATTTCAGAGCGTTTACGGCATCTGGTTAAATACGGTGCCTGAACCATAGATATAGGTTGCAAATAAAAGCAAAATCATTCAACTAAATGACATCATGATCATGGTCATTAAAAAAGATCTGATGAAAAGAAAAGTGAAGATGAAGTTCTCGATGAAAGGGAAGAGGATGCCAATGTGTGACCTCACGGTTCAACTTTTGTTCAAGACAGCTCTTAGAGGTCACTTTCACTTTTGCATCACAAAGTTCAGGCAAGAATTTACATAAAACCGAGCTATACCAAGTATCTCTAAAGCTAATATAATTATTTATACACCTCACGGCGGGTCCAGAGTAAGCTGCAGCATTGAAGTATTGATGAAACTGTGAAGTCTGAAGTGCCTAGTGGATCGATAGAGATACAACCAATCTCAAAGTTTTGAACTGCTGCACACTGCTCCGAACGATTCGACAATACAAACATTGGTGTTCCGAAGAAAAGCCAATGTAACCAAGGAATACCTATGACTATTTCACAACACCTTCTGACCCTTAAACACAAATGTAACCTGAAACCCTAAACCGTAGAGAGGCTTGTAACCAAGGAATACCTATGACTATTTCACAACACCTTCTGACCCTTAAACACAAATGTAACCTGAAACCCTAAACCGTAGAGAGGCGTACATTAAAGGTTTCACTATTTCTACAGATAACTACATTGTGTATAGGTTGATTGATGGGTTGACTTATTAGAAGTTGTCTGAATAGAGGTTGCAACATTTTGATTCTGGACTCAGCGTGCATGTGAACTTAGAAAGAAGTAAAAATCGCAAGTAAAAATAACCAAGCAAGTTTCTCTGGCATTGAATCGTTCATGCTGCACATGACGGCAACCTGTAGGTATAACTTGGCAACATTGGGCTCATTATCTTCCATTTGCCTTTTACCATCGTTCTTCAGCTAGCCCGTGAAACAAGGTGCAAAGGTCGCCACCAGTTTGGAATGGGCATGTGCGTGTGGTTATTCTGAATGGACAAGGTTTTGTTTCCTGATACGGTCATTGAGCTGTAAATCCATTCCAACATGGTATATTTATGTACGTAAATTACGTATGTCTTTGGGAGTCGATTCAGTGGAGAAAGCTCAGAAAGGTCTTCACCAAGTTGAGATTTGGGACCTGTTGGGGAGATCCTTGTTTATTTTCCCGAGCCATACTAGTTGTATTTTCCTTTCGCAATTTGCAGGTCGTAATGGCCGAAATGGTATAATGCAAGGAAATGCTCCATTTCCCTATTTGCCATCATGAACATTGCGAGAGGAAAATGCAAATCTTTAGCCTCAGCTTCTTTAGCCATAGGTTTAGGAAAACAATCACGAAACACTTCAGAGCAGCAGTCGATAAAGTTGTCATAGCCAGAACGGTCGTCAATATTCGGAACAAATTAGAACCTGAAGAAGAAGCCTTTTTATTTCCCTGACAAATCCGGGTTCACAGGTAACCAAGATGAAACTACTAGAAGATAATATACCTACTCATGAACTTATGTGTTTATTATGATGGTCAGGACTCAGGTGCCAGATTTTAATGAATTCAAAGACTGTTTAATCAAGCCTTCCCCAATCAAACCTAACCTGTAGCCTGTACGTTTCCATGCAAAAGTGTAGCAATAAATTAATAACCTGAATGAAAGAGAAATTCCCTATTACCTGAACACCAACCCAACTGTTTATAATTTCAAGTTTAATGCAAGTCTCACAAGTGCATACAATAATCACAAGCTTGGACTAATCCCCGTGTTAGATGCGGCGGTGTGCTAGTACCACATCAAGTTCACAGTCACTATACTGCAATACTGCATAATGGCAACCCAACTGTTTATAATTTCAAGTTTAATGCAAGTCTCACAAGTGCATACAATAATCACAAGCTTGGACTAATCCCCGTGTTAGATCCGGCGGTGTGCTAGTACCACATCAAGTTCACAGTCACTATACTGCAATACTGCATTACTATATGTATACTGCAGAAGTACCATATACTGCAATACTGCATAATGAAGTGCATAGCAGTCTGCATTATCCTGAAGGAGAGTGAGAGTAAAATAGAGATCATAGCTTGTTACTAGACCTGTGGTAAGAAACTCTCTTAGTTCATCTAACATAGGTCCATGATTCCAGACTAGTCCAGCTCGCAAGTAATGACACTAATGGCAATGTTCACAAATCTATTAAGATCGATTGGATTAGTGTTGTCCTCAAGGTGTTTTATCATTTTCATCCAGTTCTGTTTTACTACCAACGTTCAGCAAGTAGTCTGCATCACTCTGCGTGAGTAGCTAGCTAGATCAATAGTAAGACAATAACTTCAATGGATAGGATACCTACATACATACATCAAAGGGACGGCCTCAAGGT
>NW_007381571.1:11202-12400 GCF_000475195.1 Diaphorina citri | reverse complement strand
TTTTTTTTATTTTTTTTTTTTTGTCCCGGGTCGATATTCATGAGAAGGTGATGTTTCGATTGCACCGATTTTATGCGGTTTGTGCCAGTTATTATTGTTTGAATGTGGCTAGATGAGTAGGTAGCATACAAAAAGTTTCACAAATGATAAACTTACTGGGAGATAAAATCAACTACCTATATGTATATATTATGTAAAATCATTTTATGCAAAGAAAAGACTTGAGCATAATTTCAACTTTTTTTTTTTTTTTTGAGATATACCTAGGTAACGGGCGTAATTTGTTCGGATAGGAGAAAATAACTTTCAAATTGAAGCTTTTAAATAACTTTCAAATTGAATTTCAAATCTAGGAAATAGAAAAAGTTCAGCCCGTCCCAAACAAATTAAAGGTATCTAGGTACCTACAATAAATTATTGATTGTACAGTTGAGTTGGGCCTATTTGCATGACTGATTTCCTGTTTCCTTTCTGCTTTGTTACCCTATAATCTTCATCGGCGCAATTTAATTCTGCTCAGCGGGAAATTTGATCGCAGGAAATTCCACGAAACCGAAGCCTGTTTTCCAGGGACATTTTTCCCCTCTGTATTCTATTATTTCCAAGTCAAGGCCTTCACAGCTCACATGTGAAACGGAATAAAGGAATAAAAAGTTTGAACTTTCAGAGAAAGGAGAGAGGGAGAAAGAAAAGGGACAATAATTGAATACGGCTTATAACAGGACGTTTTTACCTGGAAGGTTGAAATAAAGGCCAAACAAGATTACCAGGGAAAAAGGGGAGGGGAATTGGAAGGAAGAGACGGGACGAAGGGATCTTTTATCCCCTTTACCAGGAAAACTTTATTTGAAAGAAATTAAAAAATCCCTTTTCCATCTTCTTGAAGAAAAAGAAGAAGAAGAAGCAGGAGAAGAAGAAGAAGTAGAAGAAGAAGGAGGAGGAGAAGAAGAATAATGATGAATAAAAAAATCAAAAGCTTCTTTCTAAAATCTTTTTTCCAAGAATACTTATTGAAAAAAGGAAGGGTCTTCCCATTTCTGAGAATTCTCAGAAGAAAGTTGAAAATAATTATCTTGATGAGATGCTTAAAATTTCTTGTTTGGTGTATTGATAAGGTCATTAGAGAGAGAGAGAGAGAGAGAGAGAGAGAGAGAGAGAGAGAGAGAGAGAGAGAGAGAGAGAGAGAGAGAGAGAGAGA
>NW_007381571.1:6556-10861 GCF_000475195.1 Diaphorina citri | reverse complement strand
CTCTCTCTCTCTCTCTCTCTCTCGCTGCCTCCTCTCTTTCTCTCTCACCTAATTTTCAGGTCTTTCTTGCTCTCCACTCTTTTAGGCATTTTTAAAACTTTCTCTCTCTCCTGTTTTTTTTTTCCTCCCAAATTCTGTAGGTAGGTAGGAATTAAGTAGGTTAAATTTTACCACTATGATACTGCACCTACCTACGTATAACATCCTGCTCACCACAAAAAAAAAGTATTTCACTTTTTTTACTTTCTATTACCTACATCAAGAAATACGGAACCCCATTCTTTTCAACATGAGGAGGAGCGCACATTCTAGAAACCTCCCTGGTAAAATATTACCTGTAAAATGCTCACTCAGTGAAAGAAAAGATCGCCAGCCTAGTTATTAGCTTGGTTGGTAGCGCGTCTGCCTTAAGCGCTAGGCCGCGGGTTCGATTCCCGCGCGGGGACGGATTTTATCTTGAGGGGATAATGTTGGTTCTCGGAATGGCTGGCCTATCCTGTCTTCCTTCTCTCTTCGATTTCGGGACGAAAAGACCTTAGCAGTTGCAGTACCCTCTGTCAACCTCTTAAAAAAAAAAAAAAGAAAAAAAACCTTGGCATGGGGGGTCCCCCCTTGCACCCCTTTAAAAAAAAAAAAAAAAAAAAAAAAAAAATCAATCAATCAATCAATCAATCGTTGAGTGAGAAAAATATTAAAGATCCCTTTTCTTCTGTTTCACATCCGACGACTAATGTTACCACGTGACAACCTTTCAGATCTTTTATAAGTACCAACCTAACTGTATTTCTTTTTAAAATAATAAAATAAAAAACAAAGTTGTAAATCCGCTTACATGCTATCTCTCTCCTTCTCTTTCGCCCCGCTCTCTCATCACTCTCTCTCTCTATCCTCTGTTCCTTCTCTCTCTCTCTCTCTATCCTCTTCCTTTTTCGCTCTTCTCCCTTTATCTTCCCTCCCCTCTCTTTCTTTTCCTTCCCCCCCTCCCCCTCATCCTCCATCTTGTTCGGGTGTTAAGAAGATTTCCAACCTTGTCCTAATCTCCTGTCTCAAGGCAAATGGTGTATTCCGTGAATAAATAAAATCAATCAATGGACTGAATTGAAAATTCAAGTGCGAATTTCTTCCCCTGTGTTTTGTTGTACAAAAAAAGGGGAAGATTTGTTTGAATTTTAAATTTTGTACTCGACAATTCCTACCCGAATTTACGACTTTACTAGGCCTGCTATAGACTGTAGGCAGGCCATGGGCGTTAGGCCGACCGCAGATGCTAGGCTAGGCGTACTATAAACGCTAGGCTAGGCTTTAACGGAAGGTGCGGATTTGTCTACGGTTAGATCGCCTCTTACCTCTTATAGTTAGGCTTGCCAAATATCCGAAATGTCGATTTGGGACGCTTTCTCCTGCGTACTACAGGTTTAAATGGGAAAAAGTAGAAAGTTGTGAACAAAATATCTCAAGAACGGTTTGTCGTAGAGAAATGAAATTTGGTACCTATGCTATCCCGGTATGGTCCAAGGACGCGACTGTAACAATTTGGTAAAAATCGGATAATCAACCATCCAGATATTAACCAAAGTAATTGTTGCTTAACCCTCATTTCGTGGAAAATGTTGAAAAGGTTGTGAACAAAATATCTCAAGAACGGTTTGTAGTAGAGAAATGAAATTTGGTATGCTATCCCGATATGGTCCAAGGACGCGACTGTAACAATTTGGCAAAAATCGGATAATCACCCATCCAGATATTAACCAAAGTAATTGTTACTTAACCCTCATTTCGTGGAAAATGTTGAAAAGGTTGTGAACAAAATATCTCAAGAACCGTTTGTCGTAAAGCGATGAAATTTGGTATGCTATCACGGTATGGTCCAAGGACGCGACTGTAACAATTCGGTAAAAATCGGATAGTCACCCATCCTGATATCAACCAAAGTCATTGTTGCTTAACCCTTATTTCGTAAAAACAGTAAGAGACATCAAAAACATTTGGTCATTCGGATGTGAATATTCCAATCAATGTGATTTTTCACGCCGAATCGAATGGTGCTAATTTTAGAATTGTCTGACTTACGGTTGAGAAGTTGCGGGTTCGATACTCCCCTGTGTCAACAAAATTCTCTTTTATTTGTGAACCGTTACGAAATAAGCAAGTGAATAGTTGATCCCATGTGATTTTTCACGCCGAATCGAATGGTGAAACTTTTAGAACTGTCCGACTTACAGTTGAGAAGTTGCGGGTTCGATACTCCCCCGTGTCAACAAATTTCCCTTTTATTTGTGAACCATTAACAAGAAAGCATGTGAATAGTTGATCCCATGGGATTTTTCACACGGAATCGAATGGTGAAACTTTTAGAACTGTCCGACTTAATGTAATAGAAAGTCGTGTGATGTTCACACCAGATTTTTAATTTTAATAATAATAATATTAATAATAATAATAATAATAAACTGAATATTAAAACACATTACGGTTTATTCTTGGCGAGCACACTGAGTGCTTTTAATGATACTATCTCATTCTCTCTACGTTTTACCCAAAAAGACCTTAGCATTGTTACTCAAATTAGCTATCAGTATAGCGAGTATACTAGTAATTATGTATTGCAATTCGTTCACTATGTTTCAAAATCTTGCGCCAACGTCAATTTCCGTTTTAGAATTCCTTGAATATCCAAACCAAGTCTATGCTTAGCGAGTAAGTCTGGTACGTACGTATGCGTACTACATGATTAAATGCGCTCTCTGAACCAATCAGCAACATGTAAATAAGTTGTCATAGTTAAAAAACAATATCTCACGAACGGCTTTTATTGTAGAGAAATCATATATGTATGGCTATCCCGGTATGAATACCTTCAAGGACGCGATCTTTAACAATTTGCGTGATGAAAAGTTATACGCTGTTAGTGACTTTCCCTTATATGTGCAAACTTCGAAAAATTGCATTTTTTACAGTAGAGAGTATCCGTGGAAAATGTACTGCAAGCGATTGTGAACATATCACCTCTCTCGATATCGCTTTTCTCGTGAGCTCTATATAAACTTGGTATGCTATTTCCGCTATTGTTCAAGCATCCGACACTGTAAGAGGATTTGTAAAGCGAGATAGTGCACGCTGATAATGTAGCCAACAGTTCATTAGTCCATACTCTGAACCGTCTTTTTTTTTTAATAAATGGTTGCAGTTTCACCGCCGGGCGTTTTGTTTTTTATTTCGTTAGCGATGAAACAACTGCCTACCCCAAAAATTGGACGCTTGTGGTCGGTGCCTGTGTAGCATGCCATCCCGTACGTATGGTCCTCTCAGTCAGAATGGGGAGAAGAGACACCAATACTTTCCCATTTATGCTGGTCAACACGAGAACACCAGAAATAACCGTTGAAAATATTTGCAATCGAAAAAAGCGAGTACAAATTTTTGTCGGTATGGTGGCGATTCGAACCCGGACCTTCTGCATGGCAAGCAAGCGTGCTTACCACTGGACGCCAACCGTGCCCTTCATTTCGCTATAAACCGGTAAGAGACATCAAAACATTTGGTCATCTCGGATCGGTGAATATTTTCTAATCGAATGTGATTTTTCGACGCCGAATGAGGGATGGTGCTTACTTTTAGTGACCTGCCTCTGGACGTTGAGCGGTGAAAGTTCTGCTGGTTCGATACTTCCCTGGTGATCGACAACAGCTCTTCCCCGTTCTTATTCTGTGAACGTCGTTACCGAAATGAGGCACAGGTGAATTGAGGTCAATCCCCATCGTGAAATTTTTCACGCGGAATCGAATGGTGCTACTTTAGCACTCTCTGACTTACAGTTGAGAAGTGCGGGGGTTCGATACTCCCCTGGTCACAAATTTCGCCTTTTATTGTGAACCGTTACCAAATAAGCAAGGTGAATAGTTGATTGCCCCGAGTGTGGATTTTTCGACGCGCGGAATCGAACTGGTGAAACTTTTAGAACGTGTCCGATTAATGGTAATAGAAAGCCGTGTGATTTCGGTTCACACCAGATTTTTAATTTACAATTTATCAAGATGCCCTGTGATCTATTAGTAAAACTATTAAAAATACGTGATGCAGGGAGTTTTTAACCATTCAGTTACCGATTCATAGCTCATATGTCTCATATTAAATTTTCAAATATCGCGGTTTTCACGCGGTTCGGAACCTACGAATATGCCAAGTCTTCTCCATCGATGCACAACTCAAGCCAAGACGAACTTCTACACCTGACTGTCCTAATTCCGCCGAGCCTATTAGTAGAGGTATGTATGAACTTTTGAGATGACCTGTGTTCGCACATTG
>NW_007381571.1:0-5021 GCF_000475195.1 Diaphorina citri | reverse complement strand
ACGCTAAAAAAAAATTACACATTTTTCTGATGGAGCCTTTTGTCGAAGCGCCTCATGGTTAAAGTTTTTTTTTACTCAATCTATGCAATATATCATGCAGGGGGGGCTTCGCTAGCCTACAACAACACCCTGTCCCAGTCCTTTAACGCTTTATTTGTTACTCCCATGTCTCGATCTTGCCTGAACTTTTAGTAGTAGTGTGCCTGTTCTTTTCTACTACAGCGTCTCAGTGTCGTCTTTCTACTCTGGTTCTAGGGCAAGGTCATAAAGTCGGAAAGAGACAGAAATTGAACAGAGATTAAAGTCAACATATTAATCACGCAGGTTTTCAGCAAGATCATGCGCCAACACCATTATAATAATTTTATTAAATTTCAAGAATAAGTTACGATTCCATCCTTTTTGCGTATGATTGAAAACCCCCAAAAAAAAAAGTAAAAAATATTCAAAAATTGTCGTTTTTCTACTTTACCAGGTCAAATGGACCTGAGAGTAGAAATAACTACAAAAAACAAACTGGACAACTTATGTTAAAATTAAAAATTAAAAGGATGTGTCACGATCAAAGTTAAGCTAGTCATCTCTTATATACGAGTGGCTTATAAAAGGTGCCTAATCAGCTTTTTTTTGTAAATTAGGTTCACAATCGTAAATCATTATCGCAAAGTTTCAAGATTTTGCGCCTAAAACGAGCTTCTCCACTCTTTCCACTGAGGGGTAGAAGCAAAAGCCGGGTCTGCGGCCCAAACCGGCGCGCCGCCCGCCCCGCGCCGCGCCTTCCACCGGTTTTTCTGCGCCTTGATCGCCCCTCTGACGCCTTCGAGCGCAAGCGCCCTCGTGGACTTTCAGAGCGCTCGGGTCACATCCTCATCTAATAAGATGACATTGTCCTTCTTTCTACAGATAATTTTTTCATCCCTATGAGCATCTATAAATGACATTGTCCTTCTTTCTACAGATAATTTTCTCATCCCTATCTATAAGAGACATTGTTCCTTCTTTCTACAGATCTAAATTTTCTTCATCTCTCATCATATATGACGATTGTCCTTCTTTCTACAGATTTTCTCATCTCCTCATTATAAGAGGTGATAACGCTCCTACAATATCTTTCATCTACTACTTCCATCACCTATACAGTTGAACTTCTTCTGCAGCGTACGACAGGATTGCCTTCACTTTTGAGCTCTTTCTCTCTTCTCAACTATTTCAGCAACTATTCTTCGAATCGTCCTGCAGTGACATCCGCATAAATTATACTCGTCTAGGAATGACACTTCCTATGTCGTATAATACCATCGTTGGATGACACGTCAATCCTATGTCAGAATGTACACTGGATGAACTCTCATGAAATTTAGAAATTTCAATGGATGTCATAGATGTCAAGATGTCGTCTTTTTTCGTGTTGTTAATTACCGTATTAACTTAACTTTCTCCAAATTTTGAATCTGGAGTTAAACTTTTGAAGGCCATTCCTGACTGTTCTTTCGCGGCTTGGATTAATTTAAGCCTTTTCCGATCCTTTTCTCTCCTTACATCCGCACCGCCCCCGCGTTCATATGAAAATTTCGAAATCCACACAAATCTAAGGTTCAGTTAGTATTTTGAACATGATAGCGTATTATATAACTGCCTGTTAAGTTTCTTCTTTTTCAAAAATGAAACATAGTCTGTCTTCGAATGTGTTTAGTTAAATGGGAAGTATTGGAACAAGCCGTACGGACCGTACGCTAATGAACATTTCCGAATCATTCCGAATTATTTTTAAAAATTCCTAAAGGGTTGGGGGGGGGTGCTCCGTAGAGTTTACAGCTGTTGCTTGGTGCTCCGCGGCCAAAAAAAGTTTGAGAACCACTGCTCTATCATCTTCACTCTGCTTTTAGTCTGAGGTAGAAATTGTCTTCAATAAAGAAACACAATATAACAGGGAGGGAGGGAGGAAGAAGGGGAAACCGGCTTTTGTGAGGGGAAAAAATATAAAAACAAAAGTCAACTAAATTATAATTAAGGCGCGTTTTTTGTGTGTATACTACCTGCCATTTTTTCTTTGTTTATAACACAAAAATGGGAGGGAAATAGGAAGGGGGAGAGAGGGGGAGTAAGAGAGTGAGAGGGAGGGTAAGAAGGAAGACACCCTATTGTGGTATAATTAAGATTTCTCTCTCCTTCTTTTGCTTCTCTTTCTTTCTCTCTCAGAGTCACACTAAAGAACAAATTATTAACAGAGAAGAATAGAGAGAGAGAGAGAGAGAGAGAGAGAGAGAGAGAGAGAGGCAATAGAGAGGATCTAGTTTGTGAGAAAAGAGAGAGAGAGAGAGAGAGAGAGAGAGAGAGAGAGAGAGAGAGGCAATAGAGAGGACGAAAGAAAGAGAAATGGAGAAAAAACGAAAGACAGAGAAAGAAGGAGTCATTTGTTTTAGAAAGCTGTTTTTTTTTTTCGTCTAAACTTACAAAAGTTATTTGGGATATAGAAAAAAAATGGAGATAGGTGATCCCTCCTCCTTCTTCTTCTTCTTCTTCTTCTTCTTCTTCTTCTTCTTCTTCTTCTTCTGCTTCTTCTCCTTCTTCTTCTGCTTCTTCTTCTTCTGCTTCTTCCTCTTCCAGCTTTCCTTCTTCTTGATTTTCCATTCTTTCAAACAGACAGGGATCAAGAGAGGACAGGAGAAATCCGATAAATTCTGAAGAATATGATCAAAGGAGAGAATAAAAAATAATGATAGAAACAAAGAAGAAAAAGGAGGAAGCAAGAACCAGAAGGAGCTACTGTATCTCAAAACAAAGAAGATAATTATAACGAAGAAGATCAGGGATTTCAGTGGAAATAAGGAAAATGGTCAGTATACTATTTAATGAGACATATTGGTGAATACAGTTCTAGTTGAGATTGTGGAGACAATGCAGAACAAAATAACAAAAGTGATAAAACGAGCATTGAAGATGATTTGGATGACCCACATTGAGATGGACTTTTTGAGGTTATTATTAGTAAACTAGGAAATGAAGAATATGTTTTAAAATTCTTGAATCTTTGTTTTTATTAGAATAGGTGTCCAAATACCTACAGAAAAGTCTGTAACGAGCCTTTTAGAGCCATTTTAATTTCAATAGCTATCTTTACACAATTTGACGCAAAAAATGGCCTTATGAACAATTCATTTGCCTAAAAGCAACTACCGTAATGCTTATGGATGTACAAGATTCAATTGGAATGTAAAATGACAAATGAAATTGTCTCCAGAAATGAAATTAGTTTTACAAACTTTGAAGTGAGTTTCAGTTCCTTGTTTAGAGTTTGGGCGGATGGGAAATTAATTGAATTTGTACCAAATTAAACAAAAAGCTTGTAAATTGTAAATCTTGTTTCCGTATTGTACAAGTTTCCGTTTTTCTTGCTTTTGGTACATTAGAAACACCAAACGTCTTTCTTTTGGTCAATAATATCATTTGGTAAACTCTTTGTTAGATTAATCTGAATGTGAAATCATTTTATCTTTGTGGAAAACAATGCCAATGACCCTGTTCTATTTATTTTCATTCAAAATGGAACTAATTTCAAAGTAGAACTCAAATTTTGTAATACCTAGCTACTTTGTTTTGCATGTTTTCACAATACAATACGATCTGCAGATTTTCAAGATTTATGCAATCTTTAGTTGACTTTTTGCAAAGGTACAAAAATTAAAAAGTCAGGTGAAATCGAGTCATTCAATAAATGGTTTGGTTATATTGAACAATCGATTTTTTTCATAATTTTCTGTACAAGTTCTATTTTTCCAGCACAGTGAGCATGCTCACTTCACTCTCAACCATTACAACGGGCACATTTTTATCACCTTCCTGTTTCGGCTTCTTATTTCCTTTGTCGAAATACTCCTTGATCTTCTCTAGAATCGAATATTTGCCCACCAGTTTCTCTTCTGCTGAATAATCGTTACATCTGAATGGATAGGAATGTGCTGTATCCGTCAGGACGTGGTAGTTGAACTTATCATTACCTAACGGACATGGGGTACGCCTCCTATTCTTTGTAGATTGGAATTTCTTCCTCTTGTAGAGAGTTTCTGTTGGTACGTTCGTGTCATAGCCAGCGGGAGAACTCTTTGTCTTTCTATTAGAACAGACTTCAGTATGACTCTTGGAATAGTCATGTTGTTCCACAATACATTCGTTTTGGGGTTCCAGGATGAGAGACCAGTCGGTTTTGTCGTTCTGTTTTTCAGAACAGTCGACGCTGTCAGTCGGTAGATATTTGCTTTGAATGAATTTCTGAAATGGTGAATACAACATAATATAAAATATGCTAATGAATAAACAGTCATAATATAAAATATGCTAATGAATAAATAGACTACTGTATGTATATCTACTAATTTGACCTACTGTGCTTATTATTATGGAGGTCAAATCTGAAATAAATCACGGATTATAATGGAACATGTACGTGCTATTCTGCATGTAGGTATGCTATCTATTCTTATTATAGCTTATCTCCCACATTCCTTACCATTTGCTGTTCAATGTATTTTTCATACTGATCTATTTTCTCATTTATCCGGTTTACTTTATCCTGGATCGTTCTTTTCTCAGTCTCTATGAACGTGCAGCATGTTTCATAATCCTGTTTCAGCTTATCTTCCCTCTTCTCGAACTTTCGTCTTTTACATTCAAACCATTCGTTAATTCGAGTGCTCAGGTTTTTACAATACTCTTCAATGACGGTTCGATAGTTGTTGGTGAATTTGGTGAAGCTGGTAGATCGCTCACAAACTTCTTTCTCCTCGCTTTGGAATCGTTTAAGTACACTTTGTAGTTTATCAGTGACCACGTTCATGACATCATTGTATTCACGTGACAACTCGGATTTATCACCACAAGATGATTCCACTTGCTGAGAGGATTGCTCCTGCCGATATCTTTGCTCTAGCAACATTTTGAATTGTCGCTTATCATTCTCGCAACTCATTTTCAATTCCTCAAACTCTCTCTTGAGCCATTTGTTTTCTTTCATTAAATATTTG
>NW_007381570.1:5299-12407 GCF_000475195.1 Diaphorina citri | reverse complement strand
GAGCCTTTAAGTATTATTATATATATATATTTTTTTTTTTTTGAGAACTCTCAAATTGCTTAGGTTTTGATGAAACTTGGTACACAATAGAATTCATACCGAAATCATGTTTTGGTCCTTCTTGACCGGAGTTCTACTGTGTGTATAGGTAAGTGTATTTGCAGGTGTATAAGTGCCGCAAAATTGTAACACAAACTAACATATAAATAATACCTTACGGATATCAAAAAAAGGGAGGAGAGAAGAAAGACAGGGGGAAGAAAAGTGGAAGAAGAAAAGGGAGTCAATTCAAAAAACGCCAGTCAACCCAGTCGTAGAAGGAACAGGGGAAAAAAGCATTTGGAACTTGGACCCCAGAGGGGCATAGCGAGAGATCAACATAGAGAGGTATGGATATCCAAAAGAAATTGGACTGGAGGATAGAGAACCACGAAGGGAAGAAGATAAAGGAGGGGGAATCGGGAAGGAAGGAAAGGAAGTCAGTCCAAAAGACGCCAACAACAGAAGGAACAGGGAAAAACTATTAGTAACTTAGAATCCAACCCAGAGGGGCAAAGCAAGAGATCAACATAAGGAAGCACCATGGAGTCCATGACTATCGGAAAAGAGGAAGAAGGGAACCGGATAGGGGAGGAAGAATCGAGGAGAAAAGGAAGAAAGGGGAGGGAGTCAATCCCGAAGACGCCAGGCCACATCTGTGTGAAGAAATTTAAATAGAGACAAGAGACAGGCATCTTGTAAAGACATTGTTGACCCCCCGCCAACACAGTGTTTGTTGTGTAACAAGAGACTAGTGGCTGTGGGAGGGGGAGAGAGACCAAGGGAGTGGGGAAGGAAGAATAAGACTTTAGGGGGAGTGGGAGATGAAGGAAGAAAAGACAGGATGGAGGAACAGGAAGAGACACTGAGGGGAAAAGAAGGATGAAGACGCTATTGGGAAGGAGAGAGGAAGAAAGTCCAAGTGGGTGGGAAAGGAAGAATAGACTTTAGGGGGGTAAACGAGGAAGGAAAAAAAACACTTTAGGGACTCTTTATTTTAACAAATCAGACAAAACCTAGAAATCGAATTTCACCGATGCGATGGGGTGAAAATTCTTATTTCCTAGTTCATCAATTCTATTTTACGAGATTTCCCAAGATGATCAAATTTATGTCCTGGAATTTTCCTTGATAAATCAATACTATTGTTGGAATTTCCTGTAAGTTTCGAGCGGAAAACTGACCTCGTTCCCTAAATACGAAAGTTCGAAAGCTCCTTCTCCACCTCTGGAGGAAAAACAAGGAACAAGCCAGAAACCTTGTTTTCTTTCTTCTTCGTTTCAGAATTAAAAATCAGCAAAACTTGGCACGACGCGATTAACCCCATACTGCACTTTCCTGTAAGTAGGTAACCCTAGGTTTACGGTGTCTTAAAATAACAACAATAATAAAAAATAGAGTTAAAAGTCCCTGTATGACTGTAAGGGCTTTATTAGTAACAGGGGTTCGATAGAGGGCACTGTAACAACAGGAGGTTCTATCGTCCCGAAATCGAAGAAAGAGAGGATAAAAGAGAGCCAGCCGTGTTTGACATAAAGTTCAATCCGGCCAGAAATTGAACCCGTGACCTTGAGCTTACAAGGCAGACGCGCTACCAACCAAGCCAACTAGGCTGGCCTGTGTATCTTTATACAAACCCTTTCTGTTTCAGCAGGTTTTTTTTCCCCATTTATGAAAATGAAACGAACATGTAAAACGCATTCATACAACACCAACTGACCACAAAGGGCTAAAGAAAATAAAAAGCTTTCAGATAAAAGCGTTCACAGGGAAACTAAAAGGCACAGCAATAAAAATCTGGGTCATTAGGGCACCCCGCTACATGAAACGATTTGTTTCCAGTATGGTAACATTGGTAACCAGTTAGAATAATATTCAAATTGAACGAACAAAGTGAAATCTTTAGTTTTAACTCGACGATTCTGCAATCTGTTTGTTTCACCATAAATCTCGAACGGGGTCTTTTTTTTCTCCTACTTTGACGAAATTTGGCAAACATATTGGACACATAAACGAAATTTTTGGTCGCATGGAGTATTGGCTTGGGCCCCTAGAGGCTCTTATACAGAACACCAAACCAATAATTGGGTTATACTGAGCACCAAAAGAATAAAATTCATATTTTTCTTATTTTTTATTCTTAATTAGTAGAACCTATGGTCCAAGTCATGAAACTAAAATCCCATGTAAGTTACCAAGGGCATCTAGACACCAAACACCCTATAGCAAGTGTAGCATGCTACTACTACCTTCAGTAAAATACAGTACCTATGCAGCTTGAATATGTGCAAAGTGTACAGCTGTCTCAAAGGTGATCTGATTACTATCTTTCAATGCACTTTCAACTTTCTAAAGAGGAACTTTGCAATCCAATAAGTATAAGTAGCGAAAATGTAGGTATTTCTTATTGGAAATGATGGGGTACAGGCACTATCATAGGAGGTTGAGGGGTGAGTAGATACGTGGGATTTTTTTTCCCCGAGTAAGTAAAGGGAAAGAAAAATTCCCTCTTTGTTTTGTGAATTATTTTTACGAGCAACTACCTCTAAGTAAGTAAAACCGAGGATACTAAACATATCATCGCATATTGAAAGCTTTAGCAGGGTTGTCCAACCTTAGCGCACCCGAGGGCCGCAAGAGACCAAGGTAGAGAGTTGGCGGGCCGCAAAAACTCAACTCACGGGGGGGGGGGATGGCCTGGGGTAATGTAATTATAATATAATTTTATTTTATTATGAAAACTTACCACATGATGACATTAGTGCGATTTTTGTGGACACTCTGCAGCTGACACAATTAAGTGCGTGAATATCGACATTCACGTCTTTGGTACACAAACGTTCTAACTATGAAATTTGTAAGGTAAACTGGGATAATTTTTATAAATTTGAAAATTTTCATGCATTAATTATTTTATTTAGTATATTTACTGTTATTTCTCATTTTCGTTCATTTTTTTTAGGCTGGCCTTCGCGGGCCGCAAAAATAAGCTCGCGGGTTGGACAAGCCTGCTTTAGATCAAAATATAATAAGTATTGCACATTGCATACACAAATAGATACCAGGCGTTCATAAAAATCAAGTCCAAAGAAATATTGATTTCATCGTTCCACCTTTTCATAACAACTTTTGAAAACAAGGCTGCTGTTGATGAGTAGCCCGCCAAGTAAACAGGAGTACGCGGTTTCGAATCCTGAGGAGGCATATAATTTTATCCCAAAATTTCTCAAATAATTTCACGACATAATTGAGTCCAAACGGTTACTTAATTATAGAATTTTAGGATTCTTTTAAACTTTCTTCTACATTTTATGACTTGACTTTGACTTAGATTCAAATCACCCATCTCCGAATCTGAAGTAACCACCATTCTACTACTACAGACGTTGGTTCAAAGGGTTATTTTTTATTATATTACAGGTGGAACATTGAATATCATTCAGTTGGTGATTGGACGCAAAAGCCCGAACTGCTTGCATAGGACTGAAGTCCCTTTACTCCAACAGTAGGCTACCCACTACTATTACTATAACTTCTCAAATATTGTAAGGATAAAATTCCATACCTCGGCTGGGATTGAACCCACGTCCTCCTGTTTACCAGGCGAGCGTCTTGACCACTACACCACCAAGGCAGGTTGACCCACTACACCACCGAGGCAGTTAAGTTCAGTTCAGGTGTTACAGTTTTCAAATTTTCAAAGTGACTGTGAGTTTGTGAGTCACACTGTGTTGCACATTATGAATGTCTCAAGTCCAATAACGTGATGCTTTGTTTGCTAGGCTTGTGGATGCACTGGAGCCAAACAACTTCATCAGATATGGAAAAGGAAAGAGTAACAACCTGCCTGTTATGTGATAATGTACAAGTTCCTTACAGTACATCATAGTTTTCCTTGCACAGTACATTGTAGTTTTTGTACTGTTTGTACAGTACCTACAGCATAAAGTTAACCCTTTGTGACAAGAAAGAAATGTGGAAAAAAAATAGAGACATTTTGTTAGGTACTTGTGAAATTTATCATATCAAAAGCAAGGAAGGAATGGTGAGAAAAAAAAAAAGATTTATTGAAAAGTAGCAGTTGAGATTTAGTTTACAGAGTAGGTGGTTAAATTGATTCACGATAGGTACAGGAAACATCATAAAAGAAATAATGCAAAAGAGGACTTTTTGGGATAATTTATGTTCAGGACTAAGTTGGGATCTGATTTTTCTTCTTCTTCTTCTTCTTCTTCTTCTTCTTCACCTGGCTTTTGTCTTGTTCTGTTGGGTGTAACTCTTACGGAATCACATACATTACGTAACTTGCAACATTAAGTAAATAAAGGGTGTCCCAATAAGAACGCAAGATTTGAAACGGTCATAGCTTTGTTATGACTTGTTTTATTTGCCCAATCTTTGACAGATTGATTGTGAACATATCAAAATTAGTCATCATGGTGCACTAAACCTAATAAAATCTACACATCATCACTTTTGCGCAATAATTTGCCTAGTCGAAATCGTGTCATTTTCCGTTTTGATGAGGAGAAATGGCCTTCATGATCATGTAATTTTTGCCCCGCTAGACTTTTTTCTGTGAGGGTATCTAAAGTCACAGATTTACACTAACAAACCCACAAGTTTTGAAGCATTGAAAGGTGAAATTGAAAGTCGCATCAACGAGATACAGCCTGATTTCCTCGAATTTGTCATCGAAAATTTCGTCAAAAGGGAATGAATGTATCATCAAAGTCGAGGAGGTTATTTGTCTGATTATTGCTCCATATAAAATTTCAGAATGTTTACTTCTCAAATCATCTAAGAAGTTTATTTTATTCCACGGAGAACCATGCTTTATTAAACAATCAAATCTTGCGTTCTTATTGGGACACCCTTTGCGTGTATTGGCTCCTAAAGGGTTAAGATATATCTACTCAATGATAATATTGTTATTTACATCACTCTCTTTTCATGAGCTGATTGTAGATGTAGAGTTTGAAGAAAGGAGTTTCTTTGACGTATGATGTAGGTACCTACCTATGTAGATGACTTGGTATTTAATTTTCTTTCTTCTTTTCTTTCCATTATTTTTAAGTACCTTAAAAATAACAAAAATAAAGATAAAATAACAAAAATAAAGATAAATTTATGATTGTTATTTCTTGGACTTGATGTGTACGAACAACCTGCTAAGAAACATTTCTGCTATGTTAAGAACAGCCTGCAATGACATATTTGTCCCTCACAATACAAGGGGGCATAAGGCACATTTTGGAATTTTACGGGAGAGCAAAAACAAACTTTTGTATGCAATAATAATATGGCTAAATTATGCCAGTTTAAAAATATAAATTACAACTCAGGATTGGGTAGATGCTTGTTTGAGACACAAGAATCTAGCATACAAGTACTCTTTAAAACAAATAAAATTAGATTTGAAAATTTGTGACTTGCCTATGCTCCTTTGTTTGTTTGTTCATTTGTTATGTTTAACAAGCTATTTAATTGTTTGATTTTAAACTCAAAAGTTCAGGATTCTTGTGTAGCTAAAGAGTTTTAGTTAATTATTTCCTCTTTGTGTTCTGAGGGACAATGTGTGTTTTCATAAACACATGCATGAGTGAATGAAATCCTTACCTTGTTCAGTGTGGTGAGGTTGACACGAGGGATCAGATGGGGTTGGCTCGGATGTACTGGGCTCAACTCCCATCAGGGTCCCATCCAAGCAGTCGGTCTCCAGTCTGTAAAACAAGATGAGTTATTAATTTGGTTTGGAAAAAGATGTAAAATTAAAGTATTACTTATATATATTATGTTTGTAAAGTCACAAGGGAAAAGGTATCAAAACATACATAAATATACACGTGTTTTTCCATCATGAGAGAAAGATGACCAACCACTAATCAAATTCAATATCTGTACTTTACTCTCCAAGCTTTAGTAGGTAGGCATTATCTGGCCAAATTATCAATCAAAAAAGAATCTAATATTTTTGGCAGGGATTCAAACCTGGTACCTGGCAGACACTTTTTTAAAACTACTGTGCTGTCAAGGCAGTTGATAGCATAGCAATCAAGCTTAAACTTTCTAAAGTGACTGAGACAATAAATAAATAAATAAAAAAAAATGTGACAATACATACCTTGCAGTGTTTGTCCCTGAGCTCTCAAAACAATGGTTCAAATCCAAGAAAGAAGACACTTTAAAAAACTTTGTACAAACACAAAAATCAAGGTCCGATATTTTTAAGAATTGAGAATAAATTACCAATGTTGGGTCTAGAAACCCAACTAAAAAGTTAAAATATTACTTGGATGTATTTCTGTAATTTACACAACAAATTCAACTGTAAGTTTATAGGTAGAAGGCAAAGAATAAGTAGGTAACAGAAGGACTGAGTCCAAGGATATCTTTTTTATAAGTAAATTCTGTCACTTTCTGTGTTACAATTTCCTAAAAACTTCCAATGGGTACATAGGTAGGTACTTGAATGGAAATAAACAACTCTTATCATTTATAGCATAATCATATTAATAATTAAAGAAACAAAATGAATTTTACGTTTTAACTCAATGATTTTCTCTTCATTAGGCTGACCATAACTCTGAAAGCATTTATTCAATTTTCAAGATATTAATTCTGCAGGTAATCATATTTATGAGACAAAGAAAATTTAAAAGATTTTGGGATTGCTTAGGCATTCTGTAGGTGCTTTTTTTTATTCAAATCACAGAACCACTAATTCAATTGATCACAGTAAAATCTAAATAGACGTAATCAAGTACCTACTTCTTTATATTGGGGTCCTTGTTTTTTTACTTCATCCCTCGTATTTAAATGGCAAGTCCCCCACAAAGACCCCAAGAGTGATCTAATATTATTTATGAACCCTTGAATGACTTGGGCACTGCCTCCCCCTAAAGAACCATTTTATCCCATTACCTGAGCAGTAAGTAGGTACCTATAACCTAGTGTTTCAACTGTTTCTATCTAAAAGTGAAATTACTTGACTGTAGGGGGGGGGGACACTGAAAGAGAATAGTAAACAAGATGCACTGACGTTTCCTATGATGCACTATTCCTCGTA
>NW_007381570.1:0-3474 GCF_000475195.1 Diaphorina citri | reverse complement strand
TTTTTTTTTTTTTTTTTTTTTTTTTTTTTTTTTTAACATGACAAAGAAAGAGTTTTCACCTCTTTGATTTTTTTATTATTATTATTTTTTTTTATTATTATTTTTATTATTATTATTATTTTTACCCATTTGAAGTGTGATTAGCACATTATCTACAGGGGATAAAAACAAGAGTTTCGCCTAATGTGATACAAAAATTAATGAGTCAATGTTCATTTTATCCCTTTTTTAAGATGTTAACTTCTTAATAAGAAGCTTCTTATACTAGTGGTTTTGTGAACTGTAGAGCTCACTCAGATTCTTTTGTCTAAGCTAAGACTTTGCCTATATGGGTGACCCTACATAATACACATGTATCAAAACAGAAATAAAAGTAAAAGTATCTAGCAATACTTACATATTCCATTAGTAGGTACATATTTGCTGCCTACAGGAATACCTACTGCAAGCTGTACTTTCAGGCTTCCAAAAGAAATATGTACCTAACTACAGAATTTGAAAAAAAAATGGTTCTCTGTTCCTAAATACTCGTGTTTTATTTTTTATTATTAATAAATATTCTTTTTAGTTTTCAACGATGGATCTCAAAAAAGTTTAATCAACTTGAACGGAACTATTCCTGTTCAATACAAAGGTAAGCTATCGAGTCTCACCATGGTGATGAGCTCAGTATTGCATTTTTGCTCAATGCTTGAATTACTTTAAATCGTGTGCCATATTGTACAGCATCTCTTCAGTTCTACCACTGCAAAACTAATAGGTGATGTACAACTCTTTTGTTCACTTCTTTTTTAACTTGGTTGTTTGTGCTACAACTCAGAAGTAATTTGAGCTGATAATAATTGATAATCCTCTGATTGAATTATTTTATTTAATAAGTTTCAACTTTTTTTTTATTATTTGATACGCAAACATTTAATAAAAAATAAAAAATAATAATAATAATATTAGATGCTTGTGCTACGGAGGTACTAACTGTTCAGCTACTGGAAAATTTCAAATCTATTGCCCTTAAAAGGAAAAAAAAAAAAGAGTTTAGATGTCACAGAAGATTAGAGTTATCTATAAACAATACAAATAGATAAATGAGCTTTGTTATTATTTTGAGAGTTGTGGCACAAATAATATTCTGAATTCAAGACATCTCTCTAGGTCTCTAGTATTACCTATGTATTGATGTATGCAACTGTATCTTTAATTCTGTATATGTACCTACCTATCGGCCTTTATTTTCTGAATCTTATTCTTAGAGGGTTTCTTTTTCTCTCTCTATGATGTGAATAATGAGATTTGGAAGATGATGACTTTTACCAGGCAGGATGAAATGGAATCTTATCTTTGTCTAGCTTCTAAAATCTTGATAGAAAACTCCATTATAATTCTCGTCCAATTTTGTTCTGCTTCTAAAATCTAGACAGAGTTAAGATACGATCTCACCATGTTTGGTATGTTTAAGGGTCAAATCACGAAATCAGACTATCATGGAACTAACCATCATCTTTGTCTAGCTTCTAAAATCTTGATAGAAAACTCCATTATAATTCTCGTCCAATTTTGTTCTGCTTCTAAAATCTAGACAGAGTTGAGATACGATCTCACCATGTTTGGTTTGTTTAAGGGTCAAATCACGAAATCAAACTATCATGGAACTAACCATATAACCAACTGTTGTAATTTCGTACCTACAAGTGCTATACCTAGATATCTAGATATTATTTATTTGTTATTATTACATATTTATTTTTCGAGGATTTGGAAAAGTAGGTTAGGACTAAAAGTAGGATACAGCATTAACTTCAATAATCCTGTTTCGTAAATTGACCCTTGAATATTTTACCATTATTGGTACCTGCTTTAACTCTTCATTGGTGATGATAGCATAACATAGCAGCCCTCTTAGCTGTTAAATGTAATTTGCTTTTCCCACTGTACATAATCTTGCAATTATTTATTCTTCTCGGTTTTGCCTTCTTTCTTTTCGTCGCCAGATTTTCCAAATGGGTATCGCAAAACATTAGCAGTTCTGCGAGGTACAATCCCCGTTTCCTTCAAAGGTGAGGACAATTGAATTATTGTGAAATCTTTCGTGTTCTATGTTTTTAAAATTTGAAGAACAAAAAATGGTAACTATGCAGAAGTCACGTCCCGTGGAAAAGAACAGCTCCTTTTGTATTTAACCTAACCCTATAATAACACTAATCACTGCTCTAATTGTGAAAACTCCTTCTTGCGTTTAACCTAACCCTATAACAGGATTTTGCCTTCTGCTCGTTTTTGCCAGTTCGTTTTTGCCTGCTCGTTTTTGCCAGTTCCTTTTGTAGCAATATTCCACGGACGTGACTTCTGCACAAGTACCAAAAAAATAATAAAAGACAGATGTTCGGTTTGCGGTTCATAAAAAAAAAGAAAAAAATGCAATTTAAACTTCGTGTTTGCAAAAGACATTTAAGTGTTATGACTAATATTACAAAGAAAAAACCTTTCATAACCTTTCTAATAGTTGATATGATGTCAAAAACAGCTTTCTAAATTATCTTTGTCCGCTGGCCATTTTCTACTACATGGAGGAATCATCTATTTTGTTGACACAAAAAAAAAAAGTTGTAGGGAGGGGGGCAAGATTTTGTTTCGTGAAAATTCCGAATTAATTGTGAATATGCTAGAACAATTAAATATTTTACAAAACTTCTTTCTTCTTTCTAAGTACATATTTCTTCTATGGTGATGGTCTGTCGTGCTACACAGCTCAGCACTTAGCTCTGTTTTTAATACTTTGCAATTTATTTTCAATTCTTTGCGATTGAATACTTTGCGACTCATTTTCAATAATTTTGAATCTTTTGCAACTAATTTTGAAATGCATGCTTCACACTTGTCTCAGTCTATTTTAATTTTCTCTCTCTCTCTCTCTCTCTCTCTCTCTCTCTCTCTCTCTCTCTCTCTCTCTCTCTCTCTCTTTCTTTCTTTCTCTTATTTACCTACCTTAGTTACCTATTAAACTTATATTTCCTTTACTTTTTTTAGAGAGAGAGAGTGCGTGAGTGTGAGAGAGAAGAGAGAGTCAGAGTCTTGAGTAGATAAAAATGCCAGAAAATGATTGTGTTCACTGCCGTTTCTACTTTCTATTACTACAGTATAGCGGAGCTATACTAGTAATTACTTTCTATTACTACAGTATAGCGAGCTATACTAGTAATGCAAGTATTGCAATCGGTCCAAATTTTCAAAATCGGGAAATGGTTGGAAATATCCGTTTTGGGATCCCCTGATGTCAAAAAAGTGATTTTTATCGGTCCAAATGTTCAAAATCGGGAAATGGAAATATCCGTTTTGGGATCCCCTGATGTCAAAAAAGTGATTTTTAGCCCATGGTCTGTACGTATGTATGTATGTACTACAGGTTTAAATGGGAAAAAGTGGTATACAAAATATCTCAAGAACGGTTTGTCCTAGAGCGATGAAATTTGGTATGCT
>NW_007381569.1:0-12418 GCF_000475195.1 Diaphorina citri | reverse complement strand
TATAGAGGTTAGTGGTTCGAGTTCATGTCAGGACAAAATGGTTAGCAGGATGGGTGATTTCCAGCCAGGGAGAAAGGGTATTGAAAAATTTGGAACCTGGAGGTTGTTGGTTCGAGTCCGAGTCAAGACATAAGATTCAGATCGGTCTAATTGATCAGGGAACGATATTTCTCACGAGCCATGGCATTTATCAAATCATCTTGCTATTTCCCGAGAATTCCCAAATAATTGTAAACACTTTATGACTGATTTCCCTTTCGTTGGGGATACCAACTTCAAATTTTTGACCTTTTTAACGGCACTTTTTCACAGTTTTCGGGCTAATGACATTCGAAGTCGTGCCCCTTTTAAAATAAATTTATGAAAAAAAAAAAGAAAAAAAAATCACCAGTTTTGAGAATCGGATTTTTCGAACATTTGAATTTTTCTTTTTCATTTTCCAAGCATTTTACGTTCAAATCGACCATCTTTTCAAAATTTTCACTTGCCATTTCGCCATACCCTATACTGTACGTACCTACATCAGTAGGACGTTAGGTATATGTTCTATGATGTTTCTATGTTATCTATAAATCTATCATTGTTCTATGTATTCTATGTATATTCGGGTAACTACCTAGTCATCACATCCTAGTGGTTCTTCATTACTCAAAATATCTTTCCAATCTAGATCAGCGGTTTCAAACTAGTTTCCTAATTCAAAAGTACGTCAGCTCCCATGGCTTAGTGGTCACTGCGCTCGCCTTGCACGCGGGAGACCCGGGTTCGAGAAATTTGTATCACCCCAAATGATTGATTCCGTGACTGGCTGTTGCGGGGCCCACTCAGCCTCGTGAGGAAAATGAGTAGCTATGACATATAAATGCGCATAGCGACCGGTGCCAGCATGGTAGGTAAACATTGGATTTTAGGATTATTGAGATATTGGGAAAATCCTACAATGCTGCAGTGAGCACCAAAGTTGTGACATAGGTAATAACACAAAGAAACTGCATTTGATTCACAAGTACCTACTTAGATTAGGTATAGGCTGAAAATTCATACAGATATTTATCTATAGGTAATTATAATTAGGTAGGTACCTACGAAAATTCATAGGAACCTATGAAAATTTGTATGTTTATGGCAACGGCTTATGTAGGTGTTAGGGGCAAACAGCCCCAAGAGATGTGTTAAGCTTATACGATATCTTCCCGAAATCGGTGAGAGAATAAGGAAGACAGGATAGGAGAAAGCCAGCCGTTCCGAGAACGAACCTCATCTGTTTAGGATAAAGTTCGTCCCGGGTGAGAATTGCAAGGCAGAAGGCAGACGAACTACCTTCCAAACTGAGTATGTGAGAGAGAAGCAATCAATAATTTATTGATGAGCTGCCCAGGGTCTGGGTTGCCATATGACACAGCATACAACTCAAACAGATATGTTACATTAAAATTAAATTGAAAAGATTAAATTTTAAAGCTGGCAGTCGTCAAATCTTCGAGTTTGATGACTTTTGCCCCTGTTGGCCGATTTCACTCTCTAGTTCCCGGTTTGACACCTTAGGCCCCCTGTCTGCCCTCAGTTTGACCACCGCTCACCTGGCTCACTCACATGTGAAGCCAAGTGGGTGCCAAACCAGATAAGAAGGTACCGGAACCAATTGCAGCACCACAGTGCACGGTCCTCCGATTCGATACCCTCCATTGTCTAGAGTTTTTATTATTATTATTATTATTATTATTATTATTATTATTATTATTATTATTATTATTATTATTATTATTATTATTATTATTATTATTATTATTATTATTATTATTATTATTATTATTATTATTATTATTATTATTATTATTATTATTATTATTATTATTATTATTATTATTATTATTATTATTATTATTATTATTATTATTATTATTATTATTATTATTATTATTATTATTATTATTATTATTATTATTATTATTATTATTATTATTATTATTATTATTATTATTATTATTATTATTATTATTATTATTATTTTATGTTATTTTAATATAGCGAAACATATTCCCTCGCTCCGAGTAGATATCTGCTATGGATGAAGACTTACTTACTTACTTAATCCATCCCGTTCTACCGTTGGTGTCGGGTTTGCCAGAAAGCTCGCCATTTGCTTCTATCGTGAACACTACTTGTGGCACTTTTCCAGGACTGTCCTCTCTCCTTAACAGATTCCATGACATTTTCTTCCCAAGTACATCGGGGCCTTCCTCTCGGTCTTCGGCCCTCTGGTTTTGCAAGATATGCTAATTTGGGGTATCTCTGGTCGGGCATTCGCATCATATGTCCAAACCAGCGGAGTTGGGCTTCCTGAATGAAAGTCTGCATAGGGTCGATATTTAGAGAGCTTCGGATACTTGTGTTTCTGATTCTGTCTTTTCTTGTTTTGCCTTCTACACGCCTTAGGTATTTCATTTCTGTTGCTTGAAGTCTGGACTTGTGTTTTGATGTAAGAGTCCACGATTCAGCACTGTATGTAAGGGTTGGTCTATATACAGTTTTGAAGACGGTAACTTTCGTTTGCTTTCCAACTTCTTGTTTGTTTATAAATCCTCGGCGCAAGGAATGAAAGCATTTGGTTGCATTTGCTACTCGTCCGTTTATTTCTGCATCTATGGTACCATCTGCAGATATCAACGCGCCAAGGTATTTGAATACATTGACCTGTTCTATTGGTTGGTTATTCAGATGTACATGATGTTGGATTGGATTTCTAGATATGACCATACTTTTTGTTTTCTTTACATTGATGACCATTCCTCGGCGTGTCATTTCTTCATTCCATACATTTAGATTGTGCTGTAAGTTGGTTTCATTTTTCGCTAGTATGGCAAGGTCATCCGCGAAAGCCAGATCCGTGATGTAGATTGGTTGGAGTTTCCAGTACCCAATACTATGTTTCTTCGTGCGTTCTTTGCAGGATTTTATGACGTCATCTATGAGAAGGACAAATAGATAAGGGGATATGATATCACCCTGTCTTACTCCGCAATAAGTCTCAAACTCCTTGGACAAAGCACCGCACGTGCGCACTTGATTTCTACAAGATTTGTAAAAACTTTTGATAGCCTGTACAAGGTCTGGCTGCACTATTATTATTATTATTATTATTATTATTATTATTATTATTATTATTATTATTATTATTATTATTATTATTTTATGTTATTTTAATATAGCGAAACATATTCCCTCGCTCCGAGTAGGTATCTGCTATGGATGAAGAAAAGATAAAATGTTCAGCATTTTAAAATACCATTTAGGATCTGGTTGTGGGTATATGTTGGTATGCTCGTATGAACAATTGAACACCTTTTGTGTGCATTTTTTTTCCGTCATTCCATCTAGTTCAGTTATTTTCTCTGATTTGGTTGTGGGTATGTTCGTATGCTCGTATGAACAATTGAACACCTTTTGTGTGCATTTCTTTTCCGTCATTCCATCTAGTTCAGTTATTTTCTCCATCATGCGCCTTTCCAATACCTATACAATTTTATTTTACTTTCTATTATGGTGGGTCCAGACTTGTGCAATGCAACGTGCAAAGCATTTGTATTGCACGTTGCACGTAAAACAAATCTGACGAATGCGAACGTTTTTCATGTATCCGAGAATTTTTGTACCGATACTCAACTAATCAAATCTGACTGACGAATGCGAACGTTTTTCATGTATCCGAGAATTTTTGTACCGATACTCAACTAATAATGGCCTATAGTAGGTACGAGTACTTCATTTGCATTGCATTGCACGATGCTTTGCAAACACGTCCAAACTAGTGCAACGCACATCAAAGACATTCGCCAGAAAACCGCCAATCTCTCGGATACCCACAAATGTTTGCTGCAATGTTCAAAAAACTTTGCTGCAACTTTCTCAAACACGTCCAAAGCTCCAAAGTAACGAATTTCATTGCATTGCACAAGTCTGGACCCACCATTACAGTAAGTACTCATACTATGTAATGAGAAAGTATTGCAATCGGTCCAAATTTCGCGGAAATCGGGAAATGGGTTGGAATATCCGTTTTAGGAATAAAAATAAAATACCTACCTAATAGATAAATAATAGATAAAAGTTAGATTCATTTCGCAACTTTTTACTACAAAGTGTAGCATCTTAAAGGATGTACAATTGTACATAGGACAATGAAAGGCTGAACAGTTCAATCTACCTGTTCTCAAAGTTGTAAACTTGCTTTCAGATTAAACGGGCCAATTATTTTATCAAAGCCTATCCCTCTCTTTAGTTCTCTCAAAACCTGGCCTGCCCCCACCCCCTAATACCAAGCCGGGAAATCCTCACCTGCGTTTTTTTTTTTTTTTTAGTGCAAAAAGAGAAATATATCGTCTGATCAAGTTTCGATAGTTGACAAACACCCTATAATGTGTCTCTAGGTTCGATAAGACATATTTGATGAACACCCTGTAAGTTTGACATGTGAAGTTTGCAATGTGGTGTTTGTGGTTGGAAAAGCACAAGATGAGTTACGACCCTCGCATCGTGATGGCTAACTTCAAATCGTATAAGCCATCATGGCAATTCCACAACCCAATGTAATTTATGATTTAAAATATTATTATTCATTTTTTTTATTATTTTCTCTCACTTCACTCGATCTCGCGCCTCTGGCTCTCTCTCTCTCTCTCTCTCTCTCTCTCTCTCAGGGCCGTTGACAGCCTTGCCGGGACCAGGGGCAAACTCCAATATTGGGCCCTTGTCCTACGTAAAAAGATGTGAAAAATCCAATCTGAGGTCAAAACTCGGAAAAAGTAACATTAAAAGGTCTAAAATTTAATTTTTAATGGCCGTTCTAATGAAAAACTTCGAACAGTTGTGATGTCAGATTTCGCAGAAACGCTTGCGCACAAACAAACGAAGCGGGAGTCATGAATTATGACGTCATCGCCTACGGGAGCGTATGCCGTGGCGTCAAAGTTTACGATTTACCGGTATTTTTTAAATCGATTTATCTCGGTATCTAGAAGTCGTAGAAGAAATAAAAAATTCCGTTGGTTCTCATTTTTCCTGCTCTATGACTTTGAAACATCACCTAAGTAAGCGCAACTGATCTATTTCACAAGGAGAAGAAGAGGAAGAAGAAAAAGATCAACCTCGTTTCTTAACTTGACATCGTCAAACTGTCAAACTTCCTTGTTTCTCTCCCCTCCCCACACTTTTTCGCTGTCTTGTTAGCTTTCTTTTAGGGAGAGAAAATAATGTCTTTCAGCTCTTGAAGTTTATGATGTGTGACCAAAATGTTAGAAATTGGTTTGTCTCTGCGTCAGACAGAAGTGACATAACTACAGAAGTCAACTTTCTAGACGTCATGAATCATGTCATGTCAGAAAATCATGTGACATGACCTTGCTACCTGTCTGCTTAAACTTATAGGTATGTTGTCTATCTAGTACCAACTTTGCTCTTCGTGTTGGAAGGATCGGGGGTTTAAAACTTTAAAAGCCCGAGAGATCCTTGCATGAAATTCACCGTATAACTTCCATGTCCTGGTAAAAATACTTGATGAATCTCAGTAAAGAAGCCATCAAGATCAGTGTTGTCAGGTGTGTAGATAGCATACTACAGAGTACATACTATAGCATACTACAGAGTACATACTATACAGAGGACATACTACGTATAGCATGATATTATTTTGTGATGTGTGTGAACTCGGTCTGGTCACATAGGACAGACGTGTCCCAGAGTATAGGACCGGAGGTACACAGGACTAATCAGTCCCTAGAATTATAGATATCGTCTTAAGGTTGAAACACACTATCACGTCACGTGAGGTGTTAGCAGTGTACCAGTCCTGAACAAAATTACCCACAATATTGTGGGAAAACTTTGAACTACATCTTTCTGACTCCCCGTGAGCTCACGTGACGTGACGTGACGTGATAGTAGTGTGTTGCTACCTTTAGTTCCTTTGTCTGTTGGTTTATCACGTGATATATCACTTAAACTGTTATTTATTTATTTAAAATCCCGGATATAATCTAAGAGTTATCAGATTATATGGCCGGGGCCGTTTTTTCAAGGGTACATTTTCCGGAAAATCACCACAAGCACCCCTTTCAAGTTGCCTTATGTCGTGTGGTCCAGTGTAGGGGGGGGCCCGGTCCTCTATATTCCTAATGTCTCCACAGTCCAGTGTGCTGCTGGTCGTGAAAAGAATTTTTCAGAAGCGGAACAAATTTCCAAAAGAAAAGAGAGTAACGAAAAACGCGCCGAGAATCTATGGTCATTGCACAAGTCTTGCTCTATAGAACCGAGGGTCTTATTCCTCAGAGGACGATTTTTCTGAAGAGGTTTGTTTGAAATTTGGTATGTAGTTCACAAATGTGACAAAGATGCAATACAAAACGTTTGGTTGAGATGGTTGCTGCGCTTGGTGGTATTTTGACTGCTTTTGGACAGATTTCGACGGAGAATCTATGGTCATTGCACAAGTCTTGCTCTATAGAACCGAGGGTCTTATTCCTCAGAGGACGATTTTTCTGAAGAGGTTTGTTTGATAGAGGGAGCTTTTATTACTGAGGTTGAGACGCCTCATTCCGCGGGATGATATGTCATCCCGAAGTCAAAAAGGGAAGAAGGACAGGATAGAAGAAAGCCAGCTGTTTCGAGAACGAACCGTCTCTGTTTAGGATAAAATCCGCCCCGGGAGGGAATCGCACTCGTGGCCCATCGCTTTCAAGGCAGACGCTCTACAAACTAAGCTAACTAGGCTGGCTTTTTCATTTTTTAATTCAACTGGGGACTAGAAGTTCGTTTGGCTGAATGTAGATGTTGGAAGATAGGAATATACCGCTAGAGTAGATATACCTACTTTATAAGTAGTAGGTAAGTAAGTACCTATGCGTATACTTTCAAGTACCTGGGACCTGAGTTCAGTGAGAGGCGGAACAGTAAACAGAGTCTACAGTCACCACAACAGTCAACAGTAAACAGAGTCTACAGTCACCACAACAGTCAACAGTAAACAGAGTCTATACAGTCTACAGTCACCACAACAGTAAACAGAGTCTACAGTCTACTTTATCGATTGAAACTCATACCTATACTTTAGGTCCCATTGGATCAAATCAAAAGGATATGGGTGAAATGCAGTGCGGAACAGATTGAAAAAAGACGTCTTACTCTCAGACTTTCTTTGTCATGGAAAAAGAAAAGGAAGAAAAAGACACACACAGACGAAAATAAGACGAAATAAGAAAATAAATCTACCAAAAATAAAGAAAAAGAAATAATAACGGAAAAGAAGAAGAAATCGGGAGAATGAGAAAAAAAAAGAAGAAGAGGAACACAGACAAGAAAATAGAAGAAGCTGAAAAAGAAGAAGAACTAGGGAATAGAAGAAAAAGAACACAGACAAGAAAAAGCTAAAGAAGAAGAAGAACTAGGGAATAGAAGAAAAAGAACACACACAAGAAGAAGAAGCTAAAGAAGAAGAAAAGGAAGAAGTAGAGAAAGAAAAGCAATGGAAAAATAACGTGTTCAGTGAGTTGAAAAATTAACTTTTCATATTTTTCGCATTTTCCACTCCTGACATCACGTCCCATACGTTATTTCCCTTCATATGAATATTCGAATGTAGATTCTACTTCTATACAGAGAACGTTTGCCTTGTAAGCGCTAGGTTGCAGGATCGATTCCCGCCCGGGGCAGAACTTTGCAATAATCAGAGCTTCTACCGTGAGAACGTTTGCCTTGTAAGCGCTAGGTTGCAGGATCGATTCCCGCCCGGGGCAGAACTTTGCAATAATCAGAGCTTCTACCGTGAGAACGTTTGCCTTGTAAGCGCTAGGTTGCAGGATCGATTCCCGCCCGGGGCAGAACTTTGCAATAATCAGAGCTTCTACCGTGAGAACGTTTGCCTTGTAAGCGCTAGGTTGCAGGATCGATTCCCGCCCGGGGCAGAACTTTGCAATAATCAGAGCTTCTACCGTGAGAACGTTTGCCTTGTAAGCGCTAGGTTGCAGGATCGATTCCCGCCCGGGGCAGAACTTTGCAATAATCAGAGCTTCTACCGTGAGAACGTTTGCCTTGTAAGCGCTAGGTTGCAGGATCGATTCCCGCCCGGGGCAGAACTTTGCAATAATCAGAGCTTCTACCGTGAGAACGTTTGCCTTGTAAGCGCTAGGTTGCAGGATCGATTCCCGCCCGGGGCAGAACTTTGCAATAATCAGAGCTTCTACCGTGAGAACGTTTGCCTTGTAAGCGCTAGGTTGCAGGATCGATTCCCGCCCGGGGCAGAACTTTGCAATAATCAGAGCTTCTACCGTGAGAACGTTTGCCTTGTAAGCGCTAGGTTGCAGGATCGATTCCCGCCCGGGGCAGAACTTTGCAATAATCAGAGCTTCTACCGTGAGAACGTTTGCCTTGTAAGCGCTAGGTTGCAGGATCGATTCCCGCCCGGGGCAGAACTTTGCAATAATCAGAGCTTCTACCGTGAGAACGTTTGCCTTGTAAGCGCTAGGTTGCAGGATCGATTCCCGCCCGGGGCAGAACTTTGCAATAATCAGAGCTTCTACCGTGAGAACGTTTGCCTTGTAAGCGCTAGGTTGCAGGATCGATTCCCGCCCGGGGCAGAACTTTGCAATAATCAGAGCTTCTACCGTGAGAACGTTTGCCTTGTAAGCGCTAGGTTGCAGGATCGATTCCCGCCCGGGGCAGAACTTTGCAATAATCAGAGCTTCTACCGTGAGAACGTTTGCCTTGTAAGCGCTAGGTTGCAGGATCGATTCCCGCCCGGGGCAGAACTTTGCAATAATCAGAGCTTCTACCGTGAGAACGTTTGCCTTGTAAGCGCTAGGTTGCAGGATCGATTCCCGCCCGGGGCAGAACTTTGCAATAATCAGAGCTTCTACCGTGAGAACGTTTGCCTAGGTTTGACAGAGGGAACTTTAACTGCTATGGTCTTATCGTCCCGAAATCGAGGAGAGAAGGAAGACAGGATAGGAGAAAGCCAGCCGTTCCGAGAACGAACATTATCCCATCAGGATAAAATCCGCCCCGGGCGGGAATCGAACCCGCGGCCTAGCGCTTACAAGGCAGACGCACTACGAACTAAGCTAACTAGGCTGGCTGAGTTCAACCTTGCCTTTGAATGATGTGTAAGTTGGTACCTAATACCTATGCATTATAATATTTATATTGTAGGTATATTAGGTACCGCAAACAAGAGGTAAAAAAAAGATGCCCCCCAAAAAATTAAGAGATAGGTAGGTGTCTCGGCGTTTTTCTGGTATTCTATATAAGCAGTTCGAGAGAAACCCGGGATTTCTTTCAAAGACTTTATAAACACCCTGTATAAGTTGTCCTGATGATAGAATAGTTTGTATACCTACACAGAAGAAAGGTAAAGTTGTATACAATTTTGTATAAGTATACACTTTTGTACAGGTATACAATTGTATGCTGTTGTACCAACCTACATTGTAACAACAATAATAACAACAACAACAACCACAATAACAATCTCCAAGTTGAGTGATTGCTTAGGAAGTAACTTCTCTCTCGTTCCATGTTGTTGTAGAGAGGCAAAGTTTTATAATTTGAAACCTACTTAAGGTTTTACTAAAGTAGGTGGTGCCTAGATACTTCTTTCTACCTACAAGTTATTGAGTTCATGAGTTACTAGAATAAGTAAATAGATAGGTAGACGACAAGGCAAATTATGAATTAGGTACTTGTACCAACCTACATTGTAACAACAATAATAACAACAACAACAACCACAATAACAATCTCCAAGTTGAGTGATTGCTTAGGAAGTAATCTCTCTCTCGTTCCATGTTGTTGTAGAGAGGCAAAGTTTTATAATTTGAAACCTACTTAAGCTTTTACTAAAGTAGGTGGTACCTAGATGATTTTTTTTTTTACCGAGTATACCGACAAATTCTTGAGAGTAGGTCGTTACGAGAATAGGTTGATTATAGATAGATAGACAGACAGACAACAAAACAAATCATGAATTTGGTATTTGTGGCGAATCTGAGAGGCTCTTCACAATTTGTGGATATCAACCATTTTACGAATAGCTTCTTTTACATCTGAACAAACATGGGATACTTAATTGAATGAATGATTACAGAGAGATGCGTGAAAATCGAGCATTATCTCTTCATTACTACCATAACCAGAGTTGGAATTCAGACTAGAAGCTTGACAAACCGGTAAAAAATAAAACTCGGAGGTAGAAAATTATGGAATTTCACAGAATCTACCGTCTGTGTGAAATTAGCACACCAAATAGAAACTTGGCGATTGAGTAGAAGAGCTCCTCACGTAACTGAGAACCGTGCCACTTAAAATAAAGCCCTAAAAAAGAAGAAGACAAAGAAAAAACTGTGAATTTTACAGAATTTGTGAGAAATTGCTTATGCTACAGGCAGACACTGTGAAATCTTTTAATGCGACTTTCAGCTCTTGAAGTTTATGATGTGTGACCAAAATGTTAGAAATTGGTTTGTCTCTGCGTCAGACAGAAGTGACATAACTACAGAAGTCATCTTTCTAGACGTCATGAATCATGTCATGTCAGAAAATCATGTGACATGACCTTGCTACCTGTCTGCTTAAACCTGTAGGTATGTAGTCTATCTAGTACCAACTTTGCTCTTCGTGTTGGAAGGGTTGGGGTTTAAAACTTTAAAAGCCCGAGAGATCCTTCCATGAAATTCACTGTATAACTTCCATGTCCTGGTAAAAATACTTGATGAATCTCAGTAAAGAAGCCATCAAGATCAGTGTTGTCAGGTGTGTAGATAGCATACTACAGAGTACATACTATAGCATACTATACAGAGGACATACTACGTATAGCATGATATTATTTTGTGATGTGTGTGAACTCGGTCTGGTCACATAGGACAGACGTGTCCCAGAGTATAGGACCGGAGGTACACAGGACTAATCAGTCCCTATAGAATTAGATATCGTCTTAAGGTAGAAACACACTATCACGTCACGTGACGTGATAGTAGTGTACCAGTCCTGAACAAAATTACCTACAATATTGTGAGAAAACTTTGAACTACATCTTTCTGACTCCCCATGAGTTCACGTGACGTGATAGTAGTGTGTTGCTACCTTTAGTTCCTTTGTCTGTTGGTTTATCACGTGATATCTCACTTAAACTGTTATTTATTTAAAATCCCGGATATAATCTAAGAGTTATCAGATTATATCAGCTGGGGCCGTTTTTTCAAGGGTACATTTTCCGGTCTCGCGAAAATCACCACACGCACCCCTTTCAAGTTGCCTTATGTCGTGTGGTCCAGTGGCTCTCTCGAAGAAATAAAATAAAAAAATAACATTAATAATAATAAAAATAATATTAATAATAAAAATAATATTAATAATAATGATGAAATAACCTTTCAACGATTAAGTTATTACGGAACAATCGAAACATGTTCAACCCCATGTGTGCAACCCCCTCGAAAAAATAAAGATTTTTTTCTAGTTTCTGAGGCCCGCCCCTTTTGTCCCCTTCTCTTGTTTGATCAAAAGAAAGGAACAGGGGAATGACAGCTGTACCCTCCTAGTTCGCCTACCCTATCTATGGTACACGTCACCAACTGGGAGGGGGGAGGTGTAAAATAGGGTAAGTGCCTAAAAAGCTAGTTACTTTTTACATGGTTTTACTTAACTTGAGATCTCTGTTTGTTTGTTTGTTTGGGTCAAATTTTGTTTGTATGTAAATGTAAATTTGAACGCTAAGAAAGGTCTACAATAAACAGAGTCTACAGTCACCACAACAGTAAACAGAGTCTACAGTCACCACAACAGTCAACAGTAAACAGAGTCTACAATCACCACAACAGTCAACAGTAAACAGAGTCTACAGTCACCGCAACAGTCTACAGTAAACAGAGTCTATAGTCTACAGTCACCACAACAGTCAACAATAAACAGAGTCTACAGTCTACAGTCACCACAACAGTCAACAATAAACAGAGTCTACAGTCTATACAGTCACCACAACAGTCAACAATAAACAGAGTCTACAGTCTACAGTCACCACAACAGTCAACAGTAAACAGAGTCTACAGTCTACAGTCACCACAACAGTCAACAATAAACAGAGTCTACAATCACCACAACAGTCAACAGTAAACAGAGTCTACAGTCACCACAACAGTAAACAGAGTCTACAGTCACCACAACAGTAAACAGAGTCTACAGTCTACTTTATCGATTGAAACTCATATACTATAGGTCCCATTGGATCAAATCAAAAGGATATGGGTGAAATGCAGTGCGGAACAGATTGAAAAAAGACGTCTTGCTCTCAGAGTTTCTTTGTCATGGAAAAAGAAAAGGAAGAAAAAGACACACAGAGACGAAAATAAGAAAATAAATCTACCAAAAATAA
>NW_007381568.1:14921-22318 GCF_000475195.1 Diaphorina citri | reverse complement strand
GATAGGGGACACACACACGGTTCCAAAAGCTATGAATACTCTAATCTTTTACACAGATAACAGGGTCTAATAAACTAAACTCGGATAACAGGGTGTAATATACTAAACACCAACTCAAGGCAAGGCGTAGGACAGTAATAGAAATGGGTTTGGCCTATCAATTTGCTCCATACAATAGGTAACTTATTAACAGAGTAAAAATATAAAATACCTTGCAAAAATTTGACGTCACAGGAACTGTTATAATGGTTATGCAAGGTTTTTGAATATTACGTCATTACTTTTTCAAAGTGGTTTTTTATGGAATGCAGACCTTGGCTCTTTTACCTATTAGAGTAAGAACCCCAACTTTCTTCCAAAAGTTCAGTGCAAAATCCGATTTCAAAATGTGAAAGAGTGCAGTATGTCTATTCACCAGGACCGTATTTCTCACACCCCAAGACCACATTTCTCACAACCCAAGATAAAAATAGAAAAGGACGTACACTAGAACGTAATACACATAAAATGGACTACACAAAAACTAAAGAACAAAAGCTCAGAGCTCAAAATTACAGGGGAAAAACTACACAAGACGATAAAATGCGGACACATCAGAAAAATAATAGCTAATTTTCGCAACCAAAATTAGCGTCCCGTTAATTGAACTATTTAACGTCGTTATTTGACGAAAACTCCTTCATGTGAAGAAACAAAATTAGATTTCATTTTATTTCAATTTTTTTGTCAAATAACGTTAAAGAATTCAGTTAACGGGACCCTCATTTTGGTTGCAAAAACTCTCTAATTAAGAAAAAAAAAACTTCGGGCTAAATAAATTCAACTGGAATAAAGAAATAAAAGAACGATACCAACTATGGACGGACCAAGTCCAATAAAGACACGGGGACCAAATGTAGAGACTCTACTTACTTTCGCTGACAGTAACCGTGCTAGTTTTCGTCACCTCTCGCTCGTGCTTTATCGTGGTTTCCACCTGGTGTTTTACCTCGGTGGTCACGGTTCGAAACTCTTCCGACACGGAACTCGAACTGAAATCACAACCAGAACAAGAGATTATTTCTTTTAACTTTCTATTATTAAACCCTGAGGGTCTGGCTAGGGGACGTTACACAGGGATTAGAGCAGCTTAGTCTGGCTGGGGGACTTTAAACAGGGAGTATACCAGCCCGAAATTTCCGTAGCTAAAGGAATAAGAAAGGTTGAGTGCGAAGGACATCCACTCGTAAAATTTGTAGCCAAAACCAAATGTCAGCCCAAAGCAATCACCCTAGTCCAACTATGGACGGCCCATGTCCAATAAAGACACGGGGACCAAATGTAGGGACTCTACTTACTTTCGCTGACAGTAACCGTGCTAGTTTTCGTCACCTCTCGCTCGTGCTTTATCGTGGTTTCTACCTGGTGTTTTACCTCGGTGGTCACGGTTCGAAACTCTTCCGACACGGAACTCGAACTGAAATCACAACCAGAACAAGAGATTATTTCTTTTAACTTTCTATTATTAAACCCTGAGGGTCTGGCTAGGGGACGTTACACAGGGATTAGACCAGCTTAGTCTGGCTGGGGGACTTTAAACAGGGAGTATACCAGCCCGAAATTTCCGTAGCTAAAGGAATAACAAAGGTTGAGTGCGAAGGACATACACTCGTAAAATTTGTAGCCAAAACCAAATGTCAGCCCAAAGCAATCACCCTAGTTAGGGCTGATTGAAAGACTGACGAAAAACGCCGACCCCGTCTGTACATGGGAAAAGGCAAAGAAAAAGAAGTGAATAACTCAGAAATTGTATGGTTCGAATGACTGTAAAATCAAGACTAATGTCAACATCAACTTGAATTTCCGTTTATGCCCAGAAAAGAATGGCCTATCCAGTTGTATATTCCATTTTGTACTGGTTTCTCTCCTTCCTCAATTTTTACCTATCGAATGCCCCTCGAACTATTTACTTACCTACTTGACAACATGGTCTCGTACAGAGTCAATGGTGATGTCCCCAATAGAGTCGTGACTCATACAGCTCTGTATGGTTGTGTTCTGATTATATGTAAATCATCCACCACTAACATTGGTGGAGATGTCACAATCACCACTAGTACGTATATTATTTCCCTAGACTTTGACCAGCCCTGACATGCTGATAGGGGATAGGGTACCTAATAGATTCAATTAAACTCCATAGAACAATATACAAGTATGAAATTCTAATTGTTTTGATTGATTCTCCACCACTAACATTGGTGGAGATGTCACAATCACCACTAGTACGTATATTATTTCCCTAGACTTTGACCAGCCCTGATATGCTGATAGGGGATAGGGTACCTAATAGATTCAATTAAACTCCATAGAACAATATACAAGTATGAAATTCTAATTGTTTTGATTGATTTCAAGCCAGGCTTTCGACATTTCAAGTATTTTCAAGCACTATTGAAGATCATTAACCTACATAGGTATTGGGTATTTTCGATATTTTTAAGTGCCTTTTGGAGATTCTGATTCGAATTTGGTATTTCGTTAGCAAATGGTTCAAATTTCAACAGATTTCTCTTATAATTGCCTTATCTAAGAGAGGGTAGGTATTGGGTATTTTCGATATTTTTAAGTGCCTTTTGGAGATTCTGATTCGAATTTGGTATTTCGTTAGCAAATGGTTCAAATTTGGAGTCCCTTTTTGTCAGCAATTACAATTAATTCTTGCTAATATTTGTTTACCCGTCTTCCTTCTCTCTTCGATTTCGGGGCGATAAGGCCTTGGCAGTTGCAGTTCCCTCTGTCAAACCTCTTGTAAAAACCAGTTCCCTCTATACTACGGGATGGGCATTACGACACACACCACATGCGTCTAATGTAGAAGTTGTTTCATTGCTACGAAACAAAAACGGCGGTGGAACATTCATCTTTTTTTTAAAAAAATCTCTCTTTTGACTTTAAAGAGTTGAACTCTTTAAAGTCAAAAAAAATCTAAAGAGTTGAACTCTTTAAAGTCAAAAAAAATCTAACAAACTACAAAATAAGAGCAGAAGACTCTTTCTTACCCGATTCGTTTCTCCGCGGGACTGTTGGGTTTCTTGTTGGTAGAAGTTGTTTTATTGCTACGAAACAAAAACGGCGGTGGAACACTCATCTTTTAAAAAAATCTCTCTTGACTTTAAAGAGTTTACTTAAAGGCAAGTAAAAAAAAATCTTACAAATTACAAAATAAGAGCAGAAGACTCTTTCTTACCCGATTCGTTTCTCCGCGGGACTGTTGGGTTTCTTGTTGGGGTCCGGATGTCTCACGCTGCGACCTTTACGCAATCGTCTGAATGATTCACGCAGCGATTTCTTGAAGGATTTACGCCGCGATATTGGCGCATCGCCGGAAGTTATATCTGAAACCAAACAAATTCACGCCTGTTAGCTTGGTAGATAGGGCGCCTACCCTGTAAACGCTAGGTCACAGGTTTGGTCAACGCCTGGGGCGAAGAACGGCCTGGTGGTCAAGTTCCTTGACATTAAAAAACAACTTTGTTCTAAACCGATAAGATTCGTTCTCGAAACGGCTGGTTTTTTCCTAACCTGTCCTCCTTCTTTCTTCGATTTCGGGACTATAAGATATCCGTTTTTACTTTTACAGTTCCTAAAAAAAAAGTTTCTGGCAAATACTTACCACTAGGATTCAGGGTACATTTGACACAGATAGGTACATGACGTACAATATCGAATACTGCCAAACCGTGAGCAGTACCTGCTACTGCCACTCCTGAAACACAAAGCATAATATTCTTTAGTACCAAAAATTTTCATCAGTATTAAGAAATTTTATAGTTCGCCTCGAGCGGAAATTGAACCCGCGACCTAGCGCTTGGGAGGCAGAGGCGCTACCCTTCAAGCTAAAAGTACTAGCTACAGTAATGCTGAACCTCAATCAATCATTCAATCTTATGATAATTGTTTTAATTCCACAATCCACTGTAAAATTTAATCCGATTATGACGATAATATTGGTTAGGGGACGTTAAACAGAGAGTAGACTAACGTCTGGCTGTGGGAGTATAAACATGGAGGAGAACAGCTAACCCTAACCAGCCTAGGCAGTTCTTCAAATGATTCTCTCTGCCTTTAGAGACTAAGCACAATCCTCACTATTGTTGACTGTGGTTCAGGACGAGCCAATTAACATAACTAGGGACCATCACACCGGTGTATGGCAGATATAAAGATACATCTTCTCTTTATTCTGCCATTACCGTTCGGTGAAAGATAAAGCCGCTAAAAATAAATACAAATGATTTCAATAAATGTTGTCCCTATATCTCGTTCCCCAGAACCCTCCCAAGGCTAAGAGTCACCCCCGTGCCAAAGCTACCCTACTAGGTCTGTCCACTCTGAGAAGAGATGGTGACGTCACAGTTAATGTTATGAGTGCACACACGACGGTCAAGGCTAAGTTCTTCGTGGGACCTCTCATGCTCAAAGTTGAAAAAGAGGTGAGTAGACAGAGAGTAACCTTTTGAAGAGGTTTGACCCTTGAACTGTAACAACAGTTAAGCAGAGGTCTTGTCGTCCTCAATTCCGTTCCGAGAACGAACCTTATCTGTATAAGGTAAAGTTAACCCCGAGCGGGAATCGAAACCGCGACCTAGCGCTTACAAGGCCGACGCGCTACCATCCAAGCTAACTAGGCTGCAAACATCACTGACATAACATTCCAGTCCAGTTGTTTTTCAGTTTCAATTAGTTGTCTTCTTCAGGAATAACAACCTAGCTGTTGGGGGATCAAAAAGCGCGGAGGGTATTGGTATTAGTAGTGCCATCGGCTATAATAAACATCTCACTGCAACCTCTATCTCACTACAACCTCGCGGACTAAAAGCGCGCAGTGTAGCTACTTCTGGAATATTTATTCCTCAGCTCTTGGGCTTGAGTCAAAAAATAGATCCAAACCACGGAATTGAAAAGTCACATCCACTTTACTCCCCACTTTTCAGTTCGGACGTGGCGTGAAGAAAGAGCTGCGCAGTGCCACGGCCACCACCGCTGAAATGATGGGCAAGATCAATCTAAGAGTGATGCATGGAGGTCAGGCCACTTTGCACTCCATCCGCGTACTTCAACCTAAACAGGTAACATTTCAGCTGTAGTGACGATTGATGGTTTCCACAATAAATACGTACACATTTACATGTTTCTGAAATTTAAAATGAACCTATGAAAACAAATTTGAAACTCTTAAGAGAGCCGCACAAGATCGTCTCGCGTTTATCCTGCTCGAATGAGACTAAAAAGTCCCTTTACCCCAGCAGAGTAGAGAGGAGAGAAGGGAGTTAGTTACATGGATGAAAAAAAAGGTAATAGAAAGTAAAAAAAGTAGATAGGCTAGCTATACAGAGGAAAAGAAAGAGAGGTAGGCCAAAACTGGAGAGATACGGTTGAAGAAGACTACGCCACAGATGTCTAACTGAACCTCAGCTGTAGGAACAGTTACCCCTTGTTAACCCAATCATGTTCTTTACACTTCCTTCTCTTTAACCCTTTCAGGTCCGCGTGGACAGTCAGGACGACCACGACTCTACCCGGGAGTTCCTGTGGAAGCGATCCTCTCATATTGCGCACCTGGTGACAGAAAAGTTAACTTCGGCCGCCCGGTCTCTCCTCCAACCCATCCCTTCTAACACGCCCCACATCCCTCTTCCACCTCCTCCATCACGCTATCCCGTCTATGAGGAGGATAACGAATAAGGTGGATGTGGATTGAGAATTGATTAATTTAGAAGATTATGGGTGAAATATACTGAAGGAATTGTTGAATAAGAAATTGTTTGGTATTACGGGATAATTCCATTCCAATCATTTTCTTTCTCAAAAGATTGGTCTGGTCATCTAGAGAAGAAACAGGCAGAAAGAGACACATATTATTTTAATATGAAAGATAATTAGACAATAAAAGATTAATCAGGAGACAGTAAAAAGCTGGGAAAGGTAAAAAATACCTATATAAAGTTAATTATCACAAGATGTTGACAAAAGCTTAAATACAATCACTTGTGGAAGGTTACCTACATGTGTTCGAGCTCAAAATAATATAACAAGAAAAATCATTAGGTACCTACACCTATCAAGATTAAAGATTAATAATAGTCACAAAAACCTCAATTATACCTCACATTCCTGTGTTCAGTAAACACTGCCTACGATTAATTTATCTGAAACAACAATTATTTTGACTTTCTTATTCAGCTCCTCAAAAGTGTTTCCCCATTTTTCATCTGGAACAATTAATTCTGTTCAGTTCAGCTAAAATATTTCTCAATTTTTTAGACAGGATAAAGTCTGAAAGAAAAAGGGCATTAATATTAGATTAGGGATTATTTTAGATTTAGACAAACAAAGACAAGCCAAGCCAAGCTTAAAGTGTAGCACGACTGTCTTCTATTTTCTGTAATATCCAGAAAGGTCGTTCACTTTAGGATTTCAGACAGCTTATAAAACATTTTATCCAGCGTCACTGTAGAATTTAAGATGTAATAAATTTACGTTCATATTCAGGATTTCTTTTTGTCTTATTTTTTTTACGCAGCCTTCTCTTATATTAATTTTTTAAGGCATTGGAAGCTTTAATTGAGCCGAGCAGACATTTTATCAAATGTGACAGAGTTATGTATTCACAGAAAAAGAAACAAATTTTGTTCTTTTAAGTAAAATAAGTTTCTCATTTTTTTTTTTTTTTTTTTTTTTTTTTTTATTACGAGTGTTACGTAGGTTATCTACTTCGGGTTATTGTGGTAATTTGTGGTTTCTATAAAATGACGTCTTAATGGTTTTATAAATAAAGGTCATTTTTTTATTATGTGGATTTCAGTATAAATTGTGTTTTCTTGTAATATAGGAAAATATAAGCTTTGAAAATAAAAGATCGTAAAGAACTATTACTCAACAGTGTTGAAGCACAAGTCTTTTCACAAAAACTTTTTGTACCACAGTATTAATGAGCGACCTCCTTTGCAATGCACGTCTCATCAATTACAAGGCTAGTAACCGGCACTTAAAATAATAGGAATATAAATGAATAAATAAATAAAATTGCAAAGCTAATTATTTCTAAATAAATATTCTTTTATTTATTATGTAAAAATAGTACAGTATAAAAAAGTACTAAGCAGGTAGTATAATTAGGTTTATTTAGTTAAAATCTTTTTCTTCTTAAGATCTAATATGGTTTAGATTCTGTATGTTGCTTTTGAGTTGAAAATACTTTTTACAAAATGCGTTGGTTAAATTTTAAAGTTTAGAAGGGAGGAGGTTGGTATGTGGCAGCCATTTCTTGTGATGACGTTCTATTTTACAAGAATATAGATGTGTCAGTTCGTGGATGACGTACATACATGGTGAAGTGTTTTCGAGGACGTTAA
>NW_007381568.1:3790-12949 GCF_000475195.1 Diaphorina citri | reverse complement strand
AAAAAAAAAAAAAAAATTGTTTGGCCCCTTAAAAGCAAATTTTTTAAGTGGCCAAATCTCAAACCCTTGTCAATGGCATTCTAAAACTCACCCATCATTAAACAAAGAACTTTTTCCACTGGAGAAAAAAAAATACTATTGTAAAAATTAATCCTAAAAAGAATACAGGCACTTCAAATAAAATAAAAACAGAGATTTCCTTTAAAAACAGATATTTCCTTCACCGCACGTAGATTCAAAAACACAAAACACACTCAAACAACACGTACATATAAAATAAATACTCTTTCTCCTCAAAACTCTAACATGTGATAAAATTATGACAGATTATATGAAAATTCAAGTTTGGGAAGCTAAAAATTTCCAGGGCTATATGAAAATCTAAACTTTACGGTAGTAATTTTACCTATTTATTATTACAGTTCGGAATAAGCAGTGATTCAGCCTTGGTGTTGAGGATCTACAAAGAATCTCTTTTTTACCTTTCTGATATAATCACAAATTACATTCAAAGCTAAAGCATAGTTAAACAAGGAAAAATTCAATCAGTACTAAATTTGCCTATTTCTCTATTGTTTTACTATCTATATATTAGAATAGTTTAATAGTTATAGATATTTTTGTCGATAAAAAATTGCATTATTAATTTTAATAATAAATAAAATCAGGATAAAATTTCAGTCCGTATAGAAATCTCAAAATGAAAAAGTTACTTGTGAAAGTAAAAGGTAATAAAAATGAAGTTAGGAAATTAATTGAGTACTTCTCAAAGTTAGAAACTTATAGAAATGAGTTGGAAATTTTACTAATGTACGAGTACACAGAAAATGCAAAATATATAAAAATTAACTAAAAATTACCTAAAGTAATTAAACTATGAAACTTAGGAAAAGTTAAAACGTGTGTTGGACGGAATGTTATGAAAATAATAAAATTTCTTTAAATAAATCCATAATTAGATTACTTAGGCTGGATTTCAAAGTGGTGTTATTTGATTTTCATTACAGAGTGGCCCAATGGTCAATGTCCCGACATTTTTGTAAGCAACAAACAACAGAGCAAAATGTGAGGTTTGATAACTACCGTTAGACCCTCTGAAGGAGGCAGTTGGTAAAATTTAATAAATAAACTCAAATTGAACAAAGGTTAAAAAGACATTGGAATATTTCTATCAATTTATGGATACTTTCTATCCATTTTGAATTTCGCCAAAATACGAATAATTCCTCTTCTCTTTAGAAATCTAAGAAGAATGTAGTTTTTTCGGTAAAAATATAACACGTTCACTTTCACGACAGACTCGGAAGCAAGAAAAGGATACAGGAATCTGTGGGACATCGTATCACGTGATGACAGCTGAGTCCTTTTCAATCCTTCTGTCCCAAATCAAGTAAGAGTGAAAACACTTGAATTGCTAAAGTGTGTCCAATCGACGAGGTGAATCTATGTTGTCGAGGCAGTGTGGACGGTTCAATCAACATCGATCGACGGCCAGTGAACAATGTGTGGACAGTTGGACACACCTTTAGAAAGCCTGGGACAACTGGAGGTCCTTTTCAGTCCTTCGTTCCCCAATCAAAAGAGCAAAACACTTCTTGGACAGCCTGAGGCTTATGCTCTTTTTTACCTTTCTGATATAATCACAAATTACATTCAAAGCTAAAGCATAGTTAAACAAGGAAAAATTCAATCAGTACTAAATTTACCTATTTCTCTATTGTTTTACTATCTCTATATTAGAATAGTTTAATAGTTATAGATATTTTTGTCGATAAAAAATTGCATTATTAATTTTAATAAGAAATAAAATCAGGATAAAATTTCAGTCCGTAGAGAAATCTCAAAATGAAAAAGTTACTTGTGAAAGTAAAAGGTAATAAAAATGAAGTTAGGAAATTAATTGAGTACTTCTCAAAGTTAGAAACTTATAGAAATGAGTTGGAAATTTTACTAATGTACGAGTACACAGAAAATGCAAAATATATAAAAATTAACTAAAAATTACCTAAAGTAATTAAACTATGAAACTTAGGAAAAGTTAAAACGTGTGTTGGACGGAATGTTATGAAAATAATAAAATTTCTTTAAATAAATCCATAATTAGATTACTTAGGCTGGATTTCAAAGTGGTGTTATTTGATTTTCATTACAGAGTGGCCCAATGGTCAATGTCCCGACATTTTTGTAAGCAACAAACAACAGAGCAAAATGTGAGGTTTGATAACTACCGTTAGACCCTCTGAAGGAGGCAGTTGGTAAAATTTAATAAATAAACTCAAAAGTAATTAAACTATGAAACTTAGGAAAAGTTAAAACGTGTGTTGGACGGAATGTTATGAAAATAATAAAATTTCTTTAAATAAATCCATTATTAGATTACTTAGGCTGGATTTCAAAGTGGTGTTATTTGATTTTCATTACAGAATGGCCCAATGGTCGATGTCCCGACATTTTTGTAAGCAACAAACAACAGAGCAAAATGTGAGGTTTGATAACAACCGTTAAACCCTCTGAAGGAGGCAGTTGGTAAAATTTAATAAATAAACTCAAATTGAACAAAGGTTAAAAAGACATTGGAACATTTCTATCAATTTATGGATACTTTCTATCCATTTTGAATTTCGCCAAAATACGAATAATTCCTCTTCTCTTTAGTAATCTAATAAGAATGTAGTTTTTTCGGTAAAAATAAAACACGTTCACGATAGACTCGGAAGCAAGAAAAGGATACAGGAATCTGTGGGACACCGTATCACGTGATGACAACTGAGTCCTTTTCAATCCTTCTGTCCCAAATCAAGTAAGAGTGAAAACACTTGAATTCCTAAAGTGTGTCCAATCGACGAGGTGAATCTATGTTGTCGAGGCAGTGTGGACGGTTCAATCAATATCGATCGACGGCCAGTCAACTATGTGTGGACAGTTGGACACACCTTTAGAAAGCCTGGGACAACTGGGGGTCCTTTTCAGTCCTTCGTTCCCGAATCAAAAGTGCAAAACACTTCTTGGACAGCCTGAGGCTTATCGTTCAAAGGCAACTGGGTTCCTTTCAGTCCTCTTGTCCCGAAGTTGAAGAGCCTGAGGCTTATCGTGTAAACCGCCGTTTTGCATATTGCCTTTTGGTCAGTCAGCTAATTTTCGCACTCCTTATGGCCAATCAGTTGAATTTTGTGTAATCATTTTTTTAGGTATACCCTAGTTATTGTAAAGAATATATTGTAAAGTTATTGTAAAGAATTGTAAAGAATATATTGGCTATATGAGGATTAAAAGCCCGATCTCAAGTCACAAAAATTACTTATAGCACCAAACTTTGTACACTCTCATCCACCCTCAAAATCATGTCAGGTGTTCCCCAAGGTTTGACCTTAGGACCTCTAATCTTCCTGATATATATTAACGATCTAATTTATACAACTACAACTTCACTCTGTTTACCAAACTTTGTACACTCTCATCCACCCTCAAAATCATGTCAGGTGTTCCCCAAGGTTTGACCTTAGGACCTCTAATCTTCCTGATATTTATTAACGATCAACTTCACTCTATTCGCAGAAGACACAACTGTCCTTGTCTCAAGTGAAAATAGAGCAGATGTCTTTGCTCTCGCTAACCATGTTTTCCACGACATTTTTGACTGGTTTTCCGCGAACAGATTAAGACTTAACCAAGAAAAAACAACTTTTCTTTACGTTCACCCCCATAACCCCGAATCCATTCTATCTATCAGCCCATCAGGCCTATCTATTCGTCCCATTGAATTATTCGTTTGAAAGGAAACTATTTTTTTTTTTTTTTTTTTTTTTTTACATAACATTTTGTCTTAATTCCATTTTTTTCTCCTCCCTCATCTCTTTCTTTGTTATTGTCATTAAGTTCTGTCTTATTGAAAAATAAAGTAATAATTATTTGGGGAAAAAAAATCCACTATTGGCCTCACCTGAGTTGGCTTTAGTCTCTACCTACGTTATGGATGGAATCTCTTGGTCTCACCTGAGTTGGCTTTAGTCTCGGCCGGGCCCGGTTCGCCGGACAGGGTCTCCTCATCAGCCTCGCTATCCCGGGCCACATCCAGTCTGCACCTGGCCACCGTCACGTGCCCCGCGGACACAGAGACTCGCTGGAACTCGCTGCTAGAGTGTAGATAGAGGGCCTCGCCGTGTCGCGTCAAACATAGGGAGGAGATACCGGTGATGTCTTCGCGTCGAATGACGGCCGCGTACACCTGCCGACGCAGCTCCGGAATACTGCAATATAATAATAATAAATAGAAAAAATAATAAATAATAATAATAAAAAAGCGGCCATTTTATCAACGAAAGCGTCAACAAAAGAGAAGAGCAGCCAGTTAAGTTAGCTTGGTTGGTTTCAATTCCATTATTTCAATTCAATTAAAGCATATAACACTCTAATAAATAAAATATAAAAATAGAGCATATATTTATACAAAATGTAGAAGGAGAAGGAAAAGGAAGAGGAGGAGAAAGAGAAAGAGAAGGAGGAGAAGGAGGAGGAGAGGAAGAAGTGTAGATAGAGGGCCTCGCCGTGTCGCGTCAAACATAGGGAGGAGATACCGGTGATGTCTTCGCGTCGAATGACGGCCGCGTACACCTGCCGACGCAGCTCCGGAATACTGCAATATAGACGCGGCATATTAGATCCAAGTAGATACGCGGCCATTTTTTTTTTTTTTCTTTTTTTTTAGGTTTGATAGAGGGAACTGTAACTCCTAAGGTCTTATCGTCTCAAAATCGAAGAGAGAAGTTGTACTGCCTGTGGAGACAATGGGTGAATGGTGTGCAGAAGGCATGACTGAATGAAATTGGAAGAAAAATCATGAAAAAAAAACCGGAGATGGAAGAGCGATAAGATATTTGAAACAAAAAATTAGCTACAGCGTGTAAATACCGCAAGCATTCTTGGAGATCTTCTCCCAGACCGCGCTTCAATTTTTTATTTGTAAAAATATAGAAAATGATCCGCGTACACCTGCCGACGCAGCTCCGGAATACTGCAATATAGACGCGGCATATTAGATCCAAGTAGATACGCGGCCATTTTTTTTTTCTTTTTTTTTAGGTTTGATAGAGGGAACTGTAACTCCTAAGGTCTTATCGTCCCAAAATCGAAGAGAAAAGTTGTACTGCCTGTGGAGACAATGGGTGAATGGTGTGCAGAAGGGAAGGCATGACTGAATGAAATTGGAAGAAAAATCATGAAAAAAAAAAAAACGGAGATGGAAGAGCGATAAGATATTTGAAACAAAAAAATTAGCTTGGCTCTACAGCGGGCAAGCATTCTTGGAGATCTTCTCCCAGACCGCGCTTCAATTTTTTTTTTATAAAAATATAGAAAATGATTTGAAATTTATACACTCACCTCAATACTATGATATCTCCCAGGTTGGTTAAACACAGGAGAGAGGTAACTGCAGCGGGTGGATGTAGCTGTACCAGACAGGTGGGTTGAAAGCCAGGGGATACACTCTTGAGGAGCGCCTTACTTGACTCCTTATCCTTGCTGTCTAGCCTAGCCTAGCCTAGTACTCACCCCACTCAGTATGTAGTACCAGAGAGGTAACTGCAGCGGGTGGATGTAGCTGTACCAGACAGGTGGGTTGAAAGCCAGGGGATACACTCTTGAGGAGCGCCTTACTTGGCTCCTTATCCTTGCTGTCTGTATGTTTTACGCCGAGGCGGGCGTGACCTTTCCACACGAAACTGTCCCGATCCGATACGATGTTCATTGTAGATATCTGGAAAACGAAGGGAATAGAATAATTGAACTGTTGCATATAGGTAAAAGGTCAAATTTATGAATATAAAAGGTCGATTCCTACGTAAAAAGTTGTGAAGAATCAAATCTGCGGTTAAAACTCCAAAAATGTGTTTTTAAAAAGGTCAAAAGCCAGCGACGATAACACTGAATGCACCAGTGGATTACGGAAGTTAAGCAAAGTTGCGTGTGGTTGGTATTTGGATGGGTGCATGAGATGAATTTGAGGAGATGGGTAGTTTATCGCTGATTGGAGGGTAAAACCTACACCGTGACCAACAACTGCTTGAAAGAAGTAGGTAAATAATAATAATAATAAAAACAATCATCACTTGCCTTTTTACTTTTTTTAAGTAAGGGTCTTTTATAAATTGTAATTTTATCTTTAAGAAAAATGTACCAAATTTTTAGACTGCAGGAGTAAAGGTACTTTTCAGTCTCATTCTTGCAGTATAAGCAGGGTACATGTATTATATTCTTACCTTTACAGTGACATCAGTACTGGTTTTGGTACTTAGTTTAGCGAGAATCACATGGCCTGCTGTTCCAGCTATCAGCAAAGTTCCTGTGACAGGACAGAAGCAGATCTTCTTTACGGCCAACCTGGGATCATCTGAGTAGGGGTCGAAACAGCCCACCTGAAAATTTAAAACACAAATTTAACATTTAGATTTAGACTGAAAGGAAAACACAAATTTGACATGAAAATTAAATATAGACTTTCGGCCCTGATGGCCTCCAGGGTGAAAATGGGTGTTGATGGAGGACTCTGTAACTTTGTGAAGTTATATTTATGTTTCTGGATGTTTCGAAATTTCATTTTAGGGACTGAAATTCAATGTGAATCATTAGTGGGAACTATTTGAAGCACAAAACACCAATCAATATGAATTTCCCATTTTTGGTGCTTCCTTTATCGGTAAGAGAAAATAGAAAATTTAATAGACCATAACTCCGGTCCTGGTTGTCGGATTGCGCTCAAACTTGTACCAAAGTACTACGTTTTTTTAAGACCTTTGATATCATGTATCACAAGCAGGGGGTTCTCATTTAAGATTTTCAACTTTTTCCCCCTGGGCCGACCCTGAAAAAGTCCCTGAAGTTTTATATAGCCTATAAAAAAAACTAAAGGTTAATTTAGGCTGGTAAACAAAATCTTAGGTTTCTAAATTCATCCATTCAACAATTAAGGTGGGGGGGGGGGGGACTTTTTGAATACACTAAATAATATACCTATTCTATGTACATATACATATTAAGAGGAGTGTGCAAATTTTTTGTGGATGGTTAAGATTCGAACCCTGGACCTTCTACATGACAAGCGCATTACCACTGGGCTGTGGCCCCCGAAAATATCTCACCTTTCTGAACGGGGGCCACTCATCTTCATCCCTCGGCCTCCTCTCTCTCCCCATCTCCCTCCTTCTCTCATCCCCCCTCAACAGGTAGGGACGACTTGAAACTCAAAATTGGGACTCAATGTGACGCCGCCCGCGTTCCAAATCCGGCACGGACCGTCCTCGTGGACCCGTCAGCAGAATGTCGCGTCGAGTCTCAACGTGGTTCCTTGGTCTCGTCGACGTGTTTGTCCTCGTCGCCGTCGGCGTCCAGGAAAAGCACGCCGCCACTGATTGGGCCATTCCTGGGGAAACGAAGAAATGAATGATGAAAGTTCATTGCCAAGAGTGGATAAACACAATTTGAAAATTGAATTTTAAGGAAAGGTCGATCGATTCCTACGGAAAAAGAGGCTTATTTTATTATGCCGCTCTCTGCACTCAGAGGGCAGCAAAAAGGTGATTTTCCGACAGGCCACTTTATGTATTTTCAATTAATTATCTGAAAGAGGGCCTCTGATGAAATTTGCTATTTTTTAAATGAGAAAAATCTAAGAATTAAAGAGTCTGTCTCTCATGTTTAAGGGAGATGTTTTATTACATAATAGTTTCTATGGGGTAAACACGATTGAATGATGTGCTTTGGCACGCCAGTATGTTGAAGTTGAGATAATAGCGAACAGTACCACCTGAGAGCAGAATAAATAAAATAAGGCTAGGTTTTTTTAATTAATCAAGGTCTTGTGCTGTAAACATTACTGATCAACATATATAGATCAGTTGCGCCTTATACTTGGGGTGATGTTTCAAAGTCATAGAGCAGGAAAAAAAATGAGGGGACCAACGAATTTTTCTTTTTCTTCTACGACTTCTAGAATCCCGAGATAAATCGATTTAGTTTAAAAAAAAAATGCCGGTAGAATCGATGAACTAATTTGACGTCACGCAATACGTCTCCCGTACCAGCGTACCCATGACGCATGACTCACGATCAAAATGTTGCGCGAGCAAAACGCTCAAAAACCTCGCAGGACATAGAAACACGAGTAATGGTCTCCCAAAAAAAGGTGTGCGCGTTAGCGTTTCTGCGCATTATCTTTCTGCTCCTCCGCAAGCGCTCGCTATGCCATCCTACTTGGCGCTATACCTAATGCGGAAACGAAAAAAAAAAAAAACAAAAAAACAACACTGCCGTAAAGTCTGACGATCACACATCTGTTGAACTCTTTCATTAGAACGAAAATAAAAATGGAATTTTGGACTTTTTACAGTTATTTTTTTGGATTTTTGACCTCGGATTTGGAATTTTTCCCAACCTTTATTACACAGGCGATCGACCATTACTTATAATTTTACTAATTTATAATTCTTCCATTATATAACCTATAATATTCTTGAGCAACCTGTTTGATGAGACTAAGAATGTCCCTTTATCACCGGCAAAACAAGGTAAAGCACTATCTTAAACTATGCATAAGTCATGTACTTTGGCTTACCCGTGTCAGGGATCACACTGGTCGCAGCCTGGTGCAATGGAGCGGGCGTCAAGTCGGATATCACGGGTGAAAACGTGACCGCTGACGCATGCAAGGATACCAAGCTACGAGAGGAGGGTGCGCGCAGTCAGGGTGCGCCAGGTCTATCACCAGCAGTCTTCTCGGCCAGAAACCCGAGGCTGGCATGCACTCTTGTTATCAATGCGGATATATGACCGAGAGTCGAGATCTGAGGGTTTTGCATATTAATGGACTGGAAATCTGGAATGACGTATCCAATGAGTGTCGAAGACATACCCCACGTCATATGAGTAGCAATTATATTATCTACTACTGAGAATAAACGGAATCAAACACGATATGTGGAAAATCTAAAAAAAAAAGCACAAAAAGAATGTACATTTGTTTACCTAAAAAAAAACCCCTAAATTTTAGATCTAAAACCTAAAACTTGGGAACAAAAAATCGATTGACCAAAGAACATCTGGTCGTCTCATAGAGAACACAAAAGATACCTACACTGTTGATCCTGGCTGGGCGAGGCATTACAG
>NW_007381568.1:0-2883 GCF_000475195.1 Diaphorina citri | reverse complement strand
GTTCAGCAAGAAAAATTTCGCTGCGGCTACGTCTTTTGCCAGACCAACAAATTTACGAGTATGTACTCTAGCTGTTTTTTCTATGAAGGGGGCTGAGATCATCAAAAAAATTAATGAATATATCATGCCTCTTTTTCTAAGCGAACATTTTAAGGCTAGCATGGTTATGGTTATTACAGTGAACCCATCTAAATGCGGGACCCTTCCTAAAATGGGGGAATCTAGGATAAAAGGGAAAAAATCGGTGGCCACTACATTAAAGTTGCAAGTTTGTAACTGTAACATGGGAAACCCTTTTTATAAATTGTAAGACACCTGGATCTAAAAGGGAAAAAATGCTGGTCCCTTCGGATTCCACAGTATTAGATGAGGTTCCATTTGCATGCCACGTTTCATCATTATAGGTAGTACCGGATTATATAATATTATATTATTGATTAATTATTAGCAAATTGCCAAGTAACTTATAGCTGTCATCAAACGCGCCATACTACTTGGCCTCATTTATGTATTCGGTAAAATACTACATACTGACAAAATAGTACTTCACATCAGTACTTAAAAGCAGTCAATATAATGTAGCTATATGTTGTAGTTAAAATCTTTTCTTCTTCAAGGATTAATATGTTTTAGATTCTGTATGTGAAACAATTCAGGAGTACTTTTTTACAAAATACGTATTGGTTCCTAAATTTAAAATTTAGAGGGAAGAATTTGTAATAATACTGTATTTATGTACAAAAAAAGAAAAGTACATGGTTGAAGTTTTAGCTTACGTATATTAGATCTACTTAGAAATAAACTTTTATAGCGGAGTAGAAGTATACTATACAGACTACATCTATCTGGAAAAATAAGGAAGAGCGCTGCCAGTAGAAATTGCAGGCTGGAACCAAAACATATGACTTCTTCGTAGACCTTAAAGGGGTCTGCAAAAAAAACATAAATCTGGGGTTCTTTCATTTAATAATACTGACATATGTAGGAAATCTCAGAATTTTCAAGGTAAAAATTAATTTCAAGAAACATCATTCGATGAGCGAAAGCTATCTATCTACAAACCTTTTCAAGTAACATAATCAAGTTAAAAAAAAAAAAAAAATTGTTTGGCCCCTTAAAAGCAAATTTTTTAAGTGGCCAAATCTCAAACCCTTGTCAATGGCATTCTAAAACTCACCCATCATTAAACAAAGAACTTTTTCCACTGGAGAAAAAAAAATACTATTGTAAAAATTAATCCTAAAAAGAATACAGGCACTTCAAATAAAATAAAAACAGAGATTTCCTTTAAAAACAGATATTTCCTTCACCGCACGTAGATTCAAAAACACAAAACACACTCAAACAACACGTACATATAAAATAAATACTCTTTCTCCTCAAAACTCTAACATGTGATAAAATTATGACAGATTATATGAAAATTCAAGTTTGGGAAGCTAAAAATTTCCAGGGCTATATGAAAATCTAAACTTTACGGTAGTAATTTTACCTATTTATTATTACAGTTCGGAATAAGCAGTGATTCAGCCTTGGTGTTGAGGATCTACAAAGAATCTCTTTTTTACCTTTCTGATATAATCACAAATTACATTCAAAGCTAAAGCATAGTTAAACAAGGAAAAATTCAATCAGTACTAAATTTGCCTATTTCTCTATTGTTTTACTATCTATATATTAGAATAGTTTAATAGTTATAGATATTTTTGTCGATAAAAAATTGCATTATTAATTTTAATAATAAATAAAATCAGGATAAAATTTCAGTCCGTATAGAAATCTCAAAATGAAAAAGTTACTTGTGAAAGTAAAAGGTAATAAAAATGAAGTTAGGAAATTAATTGAGTACTTCTCAAAGTTAGAAACTTATAGAAATGAGTTGGAAATTTTACTAATGTACGAGTACACAGAAAATGCAAAATATATAAAAATTAACTAAAAATTACCTAAAGTAATTAAACTATGAAACTTAGGAAAAGTTAAAACGTGTGTTGGACGGAATGTTATGAAAATAATAAAATTTCTTTAAATAAATCCATAATTAGATTACTTAGGCTGGATTTCAAAGTGGTGTTATTTGATTTTCATTACAGAGTGGCCCAATGGTCAATGTCCCGACATTTTTGTAAGCAACAAACAACAGAGCAAAATGTGAGGTTTGATAACTACCGTTAGACCCTCTGAAGGAGGCAGTTGGTAAAATTTAATAAATAAACTCAAAATGAACAAAGGTTAAAAAGACATTGGAACATTTCTATCAATTTATGGATACTTTCTATCCATTTTGAATTTCGCCAAAATACGAATAATTCCTCTTCTCTTTAGTAATCTAATAAGAATGTAGTTTTTTCGGTAAAAATATAACACGTTCACTTTCACGACAGACTCGGAACCAAAAAAAAAAGGATACAGGAATCTGTGGGACACCGTATCACGTGATGACAACTGAGTCCTTTTCAATCCTTCTGTCCCAAATCAAGTAAGAGTGAAAACACTTGAATTCCTAAAGTGTGTCCAATCGACGAGGTGAATCTATGTTGTCGAGGCAGTGTGGACGGTTCAATCAATATCGATCGACGGCCAGTCAACTATGTGTGGACAGTTGGACACACCTTTAGAAAGCCTGGGACAACTGGGGGTCCTTTGCAGTCCTTCGTTCCCGAATCAAAAGTGCAAAACACTTCTTGGACAGCCTGAGGCTTATCGTTCAAAGGCAACTGGGTTCCTTCCAGTCCTCTTGTCCCGAAGTTGAAGAGCCTGAGGCTTATGCTTCAAAGGAGTTAGCGAAAGGTTTAGATCAAAGTTTCATTGAACTCTTCAGAGTTAGCAAGTGGGGCTTTACGAATCTGAAAGGAGAGCAGAGAACACTGGTAAATTAGTTAC
>NW_007381567.1:8974-12445 GCF_000475195.1 Diaphorina citri | reverse complement strand
CCTTAGAAAATGAAATTCTATTCATGGTTACGTATGACAGTCTTTTTTTTACACCAAGAGACTGCAACTATTTTATTATTAACCCATAAGAGCCGAACTTTTTTTCTTGCTGAAATTTAACCCCTTCTATCTCCGGACCGGTACTCGGTAAATATGTCAAATAATACTGAAAATAGGAAATTTCGTTTCGTTTTTCTGACATGGAGTAACTGAGATATTAGCGAAAAAGAGAGAAGGGTTTAGTGATGTGTCTCATGAAACTGTTTCGAAACGCGGTTTCGAAACCGAGAATACGGATCCGGTTTCATGAAACCGCTGAGTTAAAGTTTCGGAACTTGAATTATGATACCCTATAGAAGTATAGAGAAAGACAGAAGCGCAAGCGCACTACAAAATATATCGATATACCTACTGAACTGAAACTGAAACCTCCCTGCTTAGTGCTGCTTCGCTTACGTAACGGGCCCGAAGGTTTCAAGGTTTCGGTTTTCAGTTTCGGGCAACTCAGATCCGAAACCTTAGAGCGTTTCGAAACTGGGATCCGGAGCCCCTGAAAAGTTTCATTTTTCCCATCACTGAGTAAGCGTTTGGTCGTTTGGCTGTTGACTTGTAGGCTTGGTAAAGGGCTCGGGCTCTCATGGGTTAATTTTTAGACCGATGAAGCTATCGATTATTGCTACCATATATTATTCATTAATTCATTGGCTATTATATCTGTACCATTTTGTTATTATAGCTGTATATTATTTTAATTAATTCATCAGCATCGTGTTTACCTTGCCTCAGGCCATTGGTCTGGCTGCCATTATCAATTTTCGCTTCAATCGGGTTCTGTATCTCTGGTTGTCGTTTTTCTTCGTCTTCCTTCTTTTTTTGTTCTTCTTTTCCTTCTTCTTGTTCTTGCTTCTTGTTCTTCGTCTTCGTCTTCTTCTTCTTTTCTTGGTTCATGTTCAGCTTCTCTTCTTATTGCTCTTCGCTCTTCGTCTATCTATCTTCTTCTTTTCTTCTTTTTCTCCTTTTCTTCTTCTGTCTTTTCTTCTTCTTCTCCTTTTTCTTTTCTTCTTCTTTTTCTTCTTCTTTCTTCTCTTTTCTTCTTCTGTTCTTTTTTTTCTTCTTGTTATCTCCTTCTCTATGTGTCTCCTTGATTTATTGCCGCAGTTCGTAAAGAGAGGTTTTGGGAAATTGAAAATTCCGACGCGATTTAGGCAGTTAATGCCGCCGGCCATCAGGCTCAGGACGCGTCTGACAGACCTAAGGACTAAACCACACGGTCTGTCAGACCTAGGGCAGACCACGGTCTGTCAGACTAGGGCAGACCACGGTCTGACAGACCTAGGACAAACCACGGTCTGACAGACCGTCAGAAAGTGTGTTGCGGACACTATGGATATTGACTGCTGAAACTACGTACAATGGGTTATGGGACATGAATACTGCGTGATTATCTAATCAGGTAATTACTTAAAAGTTTATTAAAGGATTACATTATTTGAGACACTTTGATTGAATAAATGAAATTCCTTAATTAACATTAAATTTAAATTCCTCAATTACGTTACCAATATGATAAAAATGATGGAGAGCCAAATTTGATTGCCCATTCTGTGAAAAATCACTGCTTGTTTTTTTTTATTTTTTTTAAAGATGAGTGTTTCACCGCCGTTTTTATTTCGTAGCAATGAAACAACTGCTACATTGGACGCATGTGGTATGTGTCGTAGCATGCCCATCCCGTAGTATGCCTCTCATCAGATGGGCGAGAAGAATTATCTAATTAGGTAATTACTTAATTATCTAATTAGGTAATTACTCATTATCTAATTAGGTAATTACTTAAAAGTTTATTAAAGGATTACATTATTTGAGACACTTTGATTAAATAAATGAAATTCCTTGATTAATTAAAATGGATTTTAAATTCCTCAATTACGTTACCAATATGATAAAAATGATGGAGAGCCAAATTTGATTGCCCATTCTGTGAAAAATCACTGCGCCATTTGTTGCAGATAAAAGACGCCTTTCACCGTGAAAAAGCCTCGATTTTATTACATTTCAAGGAGTTCTCCTTGCTCTCAAGAGTCTCAAGTCCCCTGAAATTTCTCAGTATTCCGAAATTCCTTTGTGGGTTAAGAAGGAAATTCATTGCATTGAAAAATAAATATAAGCTCTAATCACTGCGCCATTTGTTGCAGATAAAAGACGCCTTTCACCGTGAAAAAGCCTCGATTTTATTACAATCATTTTAAGGAGTTCTCCTTGTTCTCAAGTCCCCTGAAATTCCTTAGTATTCCGAAATTCCTTTGTGGGTTAAAAAGGAAATTCATTGCATTGAAAAATAAAATATAAGCTCTGGGAAATATAAAGGGGTCTTCTTCTTTCACTGCACCTTGCCCCCCATTTAATTTGGGGTCGGCGTTAACCCCTTCTGACCCTTTCGGCAAGAACTGTGATACTCAAAATGATAGTATAACCTTATCCTCTAACACCCATATGGGTCGGCGTTAACCCCTTCTGACCCTTTCGGCAAGAACTGTGATACTCAAAATGATAGTATAACCTTATCCTCTAACACCCATATTTATGAACAAAATGCTGGCTCTTAAGTTCGTGCTAAGCATAGTCTCAAGGCCATTTGATTGGTCAATTTTGACTTGAGACTGATCTAAGAACGATCATTCTTGTTCATAAATACGAGTGTAAACTTGTCCACACTCTCTCAAATACTCCGCACTTTAACCAACCTCAGTGGTGTTGTGGTTGGCGCGGTGGACTTCGGATCTGGAGGTTGGTGGTTCGAGTCCAAGTCGAGTCATAAAATTTAGCGTAGTGCATTAAGCAGGGAACGACATTTGTGACAAGCATTTATGCTTAACACAATTAAAATTCCTTTTTCCTCCTTACTCCGCAGCTCCGCACTTTATCCACACTTGAACTGAGTTGAGATGTTTGAACTTTATCAGTATTCAAAATACATATTATACCGCGAGCTTGACACAAAAGTGAAAGTATACTTAAGTTATAATTTATAATCACTTGAAGAAGTTGTGTCTAATCGGTTTTAGAATCCATCTTGCGTCCTCCTACTCACTTGGCAACACGGGAGATTAATTTCACTTGGCAACATTGTAAAATCTTCTCTGTCGGGCCGTAGTTGTTTTAAAGGTGTTCGTAGTAGCCTAACCCATCCTTTAGGGCTGTTCAGCCCCTACACCTAAGCCTCGGAGTGGCCTTTTTGTGTTTGGGGTTAGGCTTGAAAGTAGGCCAGAAGTTTGAACTTGGAAGATGGAGCAGGGGTTCCCTAGTGTGATGTTTTCTGGAAATGTTTTTTTTTTTTTTATGAAAAATAAAATCCCTTTCCTTTTTTACTCTCTTGTAGGATTTTTCCCAATATCTCAATAATACTAAAGTCCAATGTTTACCTACCATGCTGGCACCGGTCGCTATGCGCATTTATATGTCATAGCTACT
>NW_007381567.1:0-8902 GCF_000475195.1 Diaphorina citri | reverse complement strand
GCCCCGCAACAGCCAGTCACGGGATCAATCATTATTTGCATGATACAAATTTCTTGACCCCGCCGGGAATGGAACCCGGGTCTCCCGCGTGCAAGGCGAGTGCAGTGACCACTACGCCATGGGAGCTGACTTCAGTGATCTATTGTAAACTGGTACATTTAAACAGGGAGTATACCAGCCTGAATTTCCCTTGCTAAAGAAATAACAAAGGTTGAATGCGAAGGGCATCCACTCGTAAAATTTGTAGCTAAGACCAAATGTCAGCCCAAAGCAATCACCCTAGTTAGGGAGCCGACCCCGCCCCGTCTGGCGAAGAAGAAGAAGAAGAAGAAGAAGAAGAAGAAGAAGACAAACATCAGGGACACGGAAGGAGCCCACTTATTTCTGGGCGTCCAAGGGGTTTAAACCCCAATCCTTCCGGCACCGTGAGATAGATGCCTTTCCTATATCAATATCCAGATATTGTTTCTGGGCGTCCAAGGGGTTTAAACCCCAATCCTTCCAGCACCGTGAGATAGATGCCTTTCCTATATCAATATCCAGATATTGTTTCTGGGCGTCCAAGGGGTTTAAACCCCAATCCTTCCAGCACCGTGAGATAGATGCCATGCCCATGACACGGACATGGAAACCAAAGCAATTAGATAAATGCGGAGTCTAATTTCAGTTCAGGGATTTGGAAGCCAGCCTAGTTAGCTTAGTTGGTAGTGCGTCTGCCTCGTAAGCGCTAGATTCCCACCCGGGGTGGATTTTATCCTGATGGGATATGATGGGATATTGTTCGTTCTCGGAACAGCTGGCTTTCTCCTATCCTGTCTTCCTTCTTTCTTCGATTTCGGGACGATAAGACCAAAGCAGTTACAGTTCCCTCCTTCAAACCTCTTTAAAAAAAAAGGGATTTGGAACCTACAAGGAAAATAGGTCGATAAATTGCGTCGGACGATAGTATGGACACACCTTACTATCGACCCTGACTACTTATCCTGTCTTCCTTCTCTCTTCGATTTCGGGACGATAAGACCATAGCAGTTACAGTTCCCTCTGTCAAACCTCTTTAAAAAAAGGGATTTGGAACCAACAAGGAAAATAGGTCGATAAATTGCGTCGGACGATAGTATGGACACACCTTACAATCGACCCTGACTACTATCATCATCATCATCATCATTCGGACTGTCAACTCAGTCTCAGTTCGGTCATGCACGAGTGCCTCCCAATGTGGAAGTCTCCTGATCGAGTCTTAATAGAGGAACCGATTTGATTTATTGGTTTTGTCTAGAATTTATTTGGATAAAATCATCGTCTAGGACTTTAGGGTCAGGACCCTTTTTTACTATCCTATCTACTATCCTATCCTAGTACCTGCCTCGGTGGTGTAGTGGTCAAGGCGCTCGCCTGGTAAACAGGAGGGCGTGGGTTCAATCCCAGCCGAGGTATGGAATTTTATCCTCAAAATAATTTGAGAATTTGACCACAATAATAGTAAAGCTGGAGTAAAGGGACTTTTCAGTCCTATTCGAGCAGTATAAATAAGCACTATTATTATTATTACAGGGATCATTTTATGGTCCCTGTAGGCAGGATATTTATATCATTACTTAGTCTTAGAGACTTAGTATTTAGCTTAGACCATGATATCATGAGGGTATAATAGTAGTAGCCTACTGCTGGAGTAAAGGGACTTTTCAGTCCTATGCGAGCAGTATAAATAAGCACTATTATTATTATTATCTTTTGTTGGGTGGAAGAGCTCACTGTGTAAGAATCCTGCCATAAAGCCTTAAAAAATCTAGTGTGAACATCACACGACTTTCCTTATCCTATTGAATGATGCTTATTTGGGTGTTCTTTTACCCTAACTTTTACAATATCTCTAACCGTTTTGTCGCTATAGCTGAAAGCGGTCAAAATACCGCCAACCGCAGCACCTATTTTAACCAAACGTTTTGTGTTGCATCCTTGTCACATTTGTGAAACTTTGTCAGGCCTGCGAATACGGGGTAACTTCTAGGCCAGTGATTTCCAACTAGCGGCCCGCCAGACCATTTTTGTGGCCCGGAAAGATTTTTGGGTGGGCTCCCTAGGGCTTGATTTTTGCTCTTTTACTATGGGGTGGTCTCCGAAAATCATCCATCCCTCCCCCTCAAGAAAATCCTTGATATGGACCTGCTCTCCTGTGTATGTGGCCCGCGAAGTACCTGTCAATGTAGCATGCGGCCCGCATCCACATGGAAGTTGGAAATCCCTGTTTCTACACCGAAGGCTGTATTCCAATTCTTGACCCCAAAGGGAATCGAACCCGGGATCTCCGGCGTGCAAGCCTATAGTGTGATACCGAGCTTATTAAGGAGCGCGGTAGCGCTCCGCCCCGCCAAGTCAAGAAAGTTTGACCGCGCTACTAGAGATATTATACGCGACAGGGAAAGTAGCCGTTTTCAGGTAGTTGTAGATACAAACTAGGCCACGGTTAATTTGTCACATTTCTCAGACGGCACATTTGAGGCGTCTACCACTAAACAAAAGGTTCCTACCTATTTACTTGTTTACCGGTGGGTTTTTTCCTCATTTAGGTTATAAACTCTTTCAAAAGGTTCTTTTGATTATGGAATTCATTATGTAGTGTTGTTTCAAAAGATCTCCGATCATGGAATGTATTGGTTTTGAACCACGAAAGGCAGTGAGTAGTACCCTCATTCTTACTCGTAAAGTCTACAACTCTCGCACAGTGTGTCCAAAAAGCTTTGGATCAACTCGAACCACTAACCTCATTACACCACCAAGGTTGGTGATCTTCGCCACTAATGTGGTTTATTTATGCTTAGGCTGACCATACGTCCCGCTTTCGGCGGGACAGTCCCGCTTTGGAGCCTCTGGTCCCGCTGTCCCGAGAAATCCTCTGGGGACGCTAAAATGTTCCGCTTTCGCCCAAAGTCCCGATATTGTCCCGCTTTAGCTGGTCAAACCTAATATTATCATTGAGAGCAATGAGCTCGGGAAAAAATCTACTTTACGATTCCAATATTGTACAATATTATATGTATCAAAATATTCGAAAATAAAATGTAGGTCTTTGTGTTTTTTATGTTTATACCTACCTAGTTAAGAGGATATACAAACATATTTTATACCTCCCCCCCCCCCTCNAAAAACAAAAAAAATAGGGAGAGAGAGAGAGAGAGAGAGAGAGAGAGAGAGAGAGAGAGAGAGAGAATACTGGATATCAAAAACACTGCAAAATGTTCTCCCACGGGACTTATTATCATTTCGTTCTAAATTCACTCCCTCTCTCTCTCTCTCTCCCTTTTCTCTCTCTCTATCTATCTCTCTCTCTCCCATCCTTCTTTTCTCCCTCTTTCGTATATCTTTTCATTATTCCTTCCTCTCTCCCTCTCCCGTAGATCTCTATTTTTATCTGTCTCTCTCTCTCTCAGTGGCGTAGCGTCCATGTAGGGCGTGTATGGCGGCCATACACTCAAAATTTACTCAAATACCCTTAAATATTGACTTTAAATATTTATGAAGAAGTATGTGCATGACTTATGTAGTAATGTGCATGGTGATGGAAATTAGTGCCCTACACGCCTTACACTTGACTTTAGACCACGCTACGCCACTGCTCCGCACTTTATCCACACTTGAACTGAGTTGAGATGTTTGAACTTTATCCGTATTCAATATACATATTATATACCGCGAGCTTGACACAAAAGTGAAAGTATACTTAAGTTATAATTTATAATCACTTGAAGAAGTTGTGTCTAATCGGTTTTAGAATCCATCTTGTGTCCTCCTACTCACTTGGCAACACGGGAGATTAATTTCACTTGGCAACATTGTAAAATCTTCTCTGTCGGGCCGTAGTTGTTTTAAAGGTATTCATAGATTCGTAGAAAGCTAACCCATATTTTAGGGCTGTCTAGCCCCTACAGGAGGTGCAAAAATAACGCCAACTACATGCTCTATACTCTATGCTTTCTGTCGATGCATTCTCAATAGCGACCAGTGGCGGAGCTAGATCAGGGCCCTCTGTGAAAGTTGCCCTTTGAGGATGAAAGTTGTCTTCGAGTAATATATAGATTCGTAGAAGCCTAACCCATCCCCTAGGGCTGTTTGCCCTAGACTGGGCTAGAGGATGAACTCTGGACCCCTCAAAGGCCCAATGAGACTCAAAAACTAGCAAAACTCCCTCTTTGTGTAGAACAATTTTCAACAAATTTCACCAAAACTACTTTCACGGTCATGTCACTTAAGGGCAGTGTGGCTCTCATGAACGAAATCACCCACATTATTATGGGACGTCTTTGGACCACATCTTTCGGACTCCCCATGAGCTCACGCAACGTTACGTGACGTGACGTGATAGTTTACATATTGCAATGATATTCGCCACTAGAGTAACCACAACAACAAACAAGCTATTCAATAATAGTAGTAGCCTACTGCTGGAGTAAAGGGACTTTTCAGTCCTATGCGAGCAGTATAAATAAGCACTATTATTAGGTATTATTACATTGTACATCAATATTGGCCTTCCTCTTCTTTGCTTGCCATCTCTTCTTCCTTCGATGATATTGACCAAATACTCATTGTGTCTAAACAAATGTCCAATCCATTTATGTCTTCGCCACTAATATGGTTTATTTATACTCCACGTTCTTACACACATAATTATTATTTGGGTGACAAATAGAGCCATCAGCCATGTGTGTTTATGTTTACACTCATGTTCACCATCATCTATGCATGGAACTACTGAAAACAAATCCAGCTGTAGCTACCTATTACCTACATTTATGTAACTAGTAACAACTTAAAATAAACCCATGTTACTATATAATATTCAATATATTTAACTTCTTAACATAAATATACATGTGTGACTACTTATCTAAGTAACTTCTTAAAACAACATCCTCAGAATTCCTAGAAAAGTGTCACACTAGTTTTGTGTTTGTTTGTTGACCCACTAACGATCTGTCCCTCTAGGCACCCTCATGATATCATGGTCTAAGCTAAATACTAAGTCTCTAAGACTAAGTAATGATATAAATATCCTGCCTACAGGGACCATAAAATGATCCCTGTAATAATAATAATAGTGCTTATTTATACTGCTCGAATAGGACTGAAAAGTCCCTTTACTCCAGCTTTACTATTATTGTGGTCAAATTCTCAAATTATTTTGAGGATAAAATTCCATACCTCGGCTGGGATTGAACCCACGCCCTCCTGTTTACCAGGCGAGCGCCTTGACCACTACACCACCGAGGCAGGTACTAGGATAGGATAGTAGATAGGATAGTAAAAAAGGGTCCTGACCCTAAAGTCCTAGACGATGATTTTATCCAAATAAATTCTAGACAAAACCAATAAATCAAATCGGTTCCTCTATTAAGACTCGATCAGGAGACTTCCACATTGGGAGGCACTCGTGCATGACCGAACTGAGACTGAGTTGACAGTTTTTTCAAGATCCAATTTCATCAAAAGAAAGGGCTTAAAGACTGCTATTGAACCAGTGCTATTCAAAAATTGTAGTCATAAAAACAAAAATTAGAAAAATAAATGTGGGCAGGTGGGCCAATAAATGATACGTTTTTTAGGTGGGCGAATAAATGGTACACTTACCCTATTTACATGTTTACCGGTGGGGTTTTTCCTCATTCAGGTTATAAACTCTTTCAAAAGGTTCTCGATCATAGAATTCATTGTTCCGTGCTATTTCGAAAGGTGTCCGATTGTGGAATGTATTGTGTTCGTTTTGAACCATAAAAGGTAGTGAGTACCCCATTTTCTGAAGTGAGTAGTACGCTCATTCATACTTGTAAAGTCTGCAACTCTCGCACAGTGTGTCCAAAAAGCTCTGGACCAACTCGAACCACCAACCTCCAGACCAGAAGTAATAATAATAATAATAGACTCTTGAGTGGAAGGCAACCACTAGGCGAGGTTAACGCCTTAGGCGTTCTCTACCACCTAACCCTTAGAGCTCTATTATTATGAGGTCAAATTTTCAAATAAATGAGGATAAAATTCCATACCTCGGCTGGGATCGAACCCACGCCCTCCTGATTACCAGGCGAGCGCCTTGACCACTACGCCACCGAGGCAGGTTGTACCTAAACCGTTCGTTCTAGCCATTTCACCGCATTCGTATTCGAACAGCATTTTCCCTCCAGGTGAGGGTTGCCTTACACCTCAGTCACTTTGGGCTTTTAGTGCAGAGCGAAAGATGCTTTACACCATTACACCACTAAGGGTGGTGATCTTCGCCACTTCTTCTTTCTCCTCAATCTTTAGATTGGTTGGCAGCTCTCCATTCCGATCGATCTGATGTCTTCGCTTTCATTTCTTGATAACTGGTACAACCCGATGCCTTCACAACTTGATCAATGTACATACATACCCTACCTCGGTGGTGTAGTGGTCAAGGCGCTCGCCTGGTAAACAGGAGGATGGGCATGGCATCTATCTCACGGTGCTGGGCATGGCATCTATCTCACGGTGCTGGGCATGGCATCTATCTCACGGTGCTGGGCATGGCATCTATCTCACGGTGCTGGGCATGGCATCTATCTCACGGTGCTGGGCATGGCATCTATCTCACGGTGCTGGGCATGGCATCTATCTCACGGTGCTGGGCATGGCATCTATCTCACGGTGCTGGGCATGGCATCTATCTCACGGTGCTGGGCATGGCATCTATCTCACGGTGCTGGGCATGGCATCTATCTCACGGTGCTGGGCATGGCATCTATCTCACGGTGCTGGGCATGGCATCTATCTCACGGTGCTGGGCATGGCATCTATCTCACGGTGCTGGGCATGGCATCTATCTCACGGTGCTGGGCATGGCATCTATCTCACGGTGCTGGGCATGGCATCTATCTCACGGTGCTGGGCATGGCATCTATCTCACGGTGCTGGGCATGGCATCTATCTCACGGTGCTGGGCATGGCATCTATCTCACGGTGCTGGGCATGGCATCTATCTCACGGTGCTGGGCATGGCATCTATCTCACGGTGCTGGGCATGGCATCTATCTCACGGTGCTGGGCATGGCATCTATCTCACGGTGCTGGGCATGGCATCTATCTCACGGTGCTGGGCATGGCATCTATCTCACGGTGCTGGGCATGGCATCTATCTCACGGTGCTGGGCATGGCATCTATCTCACGGTGCTGGGCATGGCATCTATCTCACGGTGCTGGGCATGGCATCTATCTCACGGTGCTGGGCATGGCATCTATCTCACGGTGCTGGGCATGGCATCTATCTCACGGTGCTGGGCATGGCATCTATCTCACGGTGCTGGGCATGGCATCTATCTCACGGTGCTGGGCATGGCATCTATCTCACGGTGCTGGGCATGGCATCTATCTCACGGTGCTGGGCATGGCATCTATCTCACGGTGCTGGGCATGGCATCTATCTCACGGTGCTGGGCATGGCATCTATCTCACGGTGCTGGGCATGGCATCTATCTCACGGTGCTGGGCATGGCATCTATCTCACGGTGCTGGGCATGGCATCTATCTCACGGTGCTGGGCATGGCATCTATCTCACGGTGCTGGGCATGGCATCTATCTCACGGTGCTGGGCATGGCATCTATCTCACGGTGCTGGGCATGGCATCTATCTCACGGTGCTGGGCATGGCATCTGTCTCACGGTGAGATGGGCATGGCATCTATCTCACGGTGCTGGAAGGATTGGGCTTTAAACCCCTTGGACGCCCAGAAATAAATGGGCTCCTTCCGTGTCCCTGATGTTTGTCTTCTTCTTTTTCTTCGCCAGACGGGGCGGGGTCGGCTCCCTAACTAGGGTGATTGCTTCGGGCTGTCATTTGGTCTTAGCTACAAATTTTACGAGTGGATGCCCTTCGCACTCAACCTTTGTTATTTCTTTAGCAAGGGACATTCAGGCTGGTATACTCCCTGTTTAAAGTCCCCCCAGCCAGTGATGCTGTATTTACACATCATTTTGAAAGTAAAATTGTTCAAGTCAGTGACACAGATCTCAAGAAAAGAATAAAGAAACTGCTTCCTTAACAGATTCGACAAAGTGATGAACACAGAATATGATAATAATCAGTGGCGTAGCGTGGTCTAAATTCAAGTGTAGGGCTCATGCACAGGTCTACCAAGTCCCATCACAGTACATGCCATTAATATTTATGGGCATTAGAGTGAACTTTTGAGTTGTATGGCCGCCATACACGCCATACATACACGTTACGCCACTGATAATAATTCACCCGGAAAAAAGTCTACAAACTCCTAAATCGGTTCCTGATGGTTCAAATCAGAGACATCCTAGAACTATTTGACTCCAACCGATTCCATTACGTCTGTTGGTTTAGATTTGTCCGATTTAATAGCGATACACCTTCAAACCATGATACACCTCAGTACCGTTTTCTAGATATCCGGATCTTGATTTTGCGTTGGGATTTTCTACCTTCCAAGGTCAAGACAGCGTTTCAAGGTCGGACCGAACCGATTTGAGTCCGATTCAGGCGGCATCAGTCGGATCGGTTCCCAGGATGTCATTAGATTGATTAGATGACGAGGATGGGTGGGAGCGATAAGTTAGTTGACGTTGAAGAATTGTAGAAGATAATGTAATTGAGGTTCACAATCACAAAAAAAAAACAACCTCCGTGGCTGAGTGTAGGTACGACCGTACGAGCTGTGATATCCCCTAAAGTTGTGAAGAAGCTCTGCTTTACCACAAATAATTAAAAGTGCTTTTTTTTTAAAGATGAGTACCTATTCCACCGCCGTTTTTATTTCATAGCAATGAAACAACTGCTACATTAGTACATTAGACGCATGTGGTCTGTGTCGTAGCATGCCCATCCCGTAGTATGCCTCTCATCAGATGGGCGAGAAGAGACA
>NW_007381566.1:1222-12431 GCF_000475195.1 Diaphorina citri | reverse complement strand
TTCAGACGACATTTTCAAGGTAACTGTTCATTATTTTGATCTTTGGTAGAAGAAGTTTGATACATAGAGATATACCTAATACACATACGAGTAGTTATCAAAAGTTGAAAGACCTTTTCATTAATTTGTCAAAAACTCATTGATCTGTTATCCACACAAAATTATCTCACCATCCCAACAAGCAATAGTTCTGCCTGGAATACTGGATCGAAATCTTATAGATTTTTGAAAATTGTATGAAAGCCGTTGATTAGGTTATGCAATATGCTAGACACAAAGCTTGTTATTTTTTAGTCCGTCCTCCCTTTATTATTACAATAGTTTATCTCACCATCCCAACAAGCAATAGTTCTGCCTGGAATACTGGATCGAAATCTTATAGATTTTTGAAAATTGTATGAAAGCCGTTGGTTTATTAGGTTATGCAATATGCTAGACACAAAGCTTGTTATTTTTTACAAGATAAAAATAATATTACCAGAAGACATCATTCTCATCTCGACGGGTAAGTTGACCAAGTTGTGAAAGCCAAAAGGAAATGTCCAAAAAGAAAATAGAAAGTAAAAAAGACATTAATTTGAAAGTAATAAAATCTAAGCTTTCAGTTATGAGGAGGGCGAAGAAGAATAAACAGATTACAGACACAAAAGATATTTTTCTCGTCTGAGAAAATAAAGGCAGTCACTGACCCGTGCTATATCAGTAGGTACGTTGAAAAGTAGAGTAGGTTAATATGTATGAATGGTACTCAAGTGAAGTTCTTAATCATTATGAGCGCTTGGCTCAGCTTGTCGCCATTTTGACAATACTGGAAAATCTTTTGTAAGTAGGTAGGTAGGGATTAAAAAAAATAGGTGGAAAATTTTAAACCTTGTCATGTTTTTCAAAACGACTGGAAGAAGAAAAGCCATTAAAATCTTGAATAAGGGATAATTATTAAAAAAAAAAAAAAGATTTCTTTTGTGTTTAAAAATAAGAAAAGTAGAAAGAGTGGGCACGGGAATGTTATTTTAGGTTCCACCGACGCGACGCACTGTTGTATTGAAAGGGTGATAACAAGATGTCCGTTGAAATTTTCTATTTTTCTCAAGTTTGAGAAATTTTAGAGAGAAAGTACAATTTTGTCATTTGCTATGACGTCAAACGGAATGAGCGATGCGTTCTGTATTTTTTCTTCCACTTTTTTCATTGCCTTTATTTCAGCGTTTTTTGTTTGCAAACAAAGTAATGTTTTAAAGTTGTAAAAAGTTTACAGCACTTTGTTTTGTACCCAATTTGGACCTCGTGTCAATCAGAAGAAAAAAATGCCAAATCAATAAAATTCTGATTAGAATAAAATACTTTGCATTCTTTTACATTTTGTTAGCCGTCTTCCTGTTCTTTTTTTACTTCTTTGGTTATGTAATTGGGACTGTGGAATTATTCATGTGGAAATCTAATGTTGGCGCCCAAGATTGATATTCTTATTGCTTTTCTCCAGCGCTGTTACTTATTCAAATTCTTCGCACTGCTCGAAGGAGCATTGTTGTAATCAAACGATGAATAAAAATGATTTTTTTTCTTCTCTTTTATTATGATCTCAACAAAAATTGTGAGCGCCCCAACAGCATGAATTCAATTTTACTTCGTAGGGAACATTTTTCACCAATCTACATCATGTTTTGCTGATTTTCCAAATAGGCAGACATCTGAAAATGAAATACTGTTCACTGAAAAATATTAAGAATGGCAAACAACTCAATGAAACTCGATAATTTCAGTAAATCTGTAGCGTGTAGTTTGTGAACTGAGTGGTCAACGGAGGTTGTAAGAAATATCTGTAAACAAATAAATGTAAAAAAAGATTAAAACTTAAAAGAAGAAAGACAGGATAGGAGAAAGCCAGCCGTTCCGAGAATGAATAATAAAATCCGCCCAGGGTGGGAATCGAACCCGAGGCCTAGCGTTTAAAATTTAGACGCTCTAGCCTCCACTCCATGCTAACTAGGTAGCTGCCTCTTTTGTGAATGAGAGGGAAAAAAAGGCACCCTTTGCAAAAGTCAAAAGTTGAATAATTGATGGATTGTTTTGAATAAAGTTTCCTTGGGTGCCACTGACACTTGTTATTTCTCACAACCTAATACCTACACCCACGTGTATGTAAACGTACTTATTCCATTGGCAAATACCTGAAACTTTTCTCTTTTCCTTTTCTAATACTTTTTAGAGAACTTTTGAGACTTAAAAGTCTCAGTAAGGTTCCGACTTAATGTGTCAATTCTTAAATGGTTTTGGTAACGTTGTATTTGTGTTTCTCGGAGAAAACTTTTGACGGGAAATGTTTACAGGTTGTGGGAATAATCAACTTTTGACTGTTGAACACGTAGAATGTTCCTTTAGGAATCGGAATACTTTTTGTTTTGACTGAGTTCCATAGTCGTATCGAGTCCTTTTGGGTAGATTTTATATATCCAAATGGGGGACTAATAATCAGAGGAACGACAAAAGGAATTCCGATAAAAACCTCAAGAACATCACCAGATAGACAAAAATGTTAAAGATATAAAACAAGTTTTTTTTTTCTTGTGGTCTATCAAATCCTATTATTCACTGAATTCTCGACATTTGTCCTAGTTTCCAGGAAATCTGGCTTGAAAACGGCATAAAACTTTGGGTCAAAAAGGGGTGAAATAAACTTTTATTTTTAGTTTTGAAACCCCAAAATATTTTCCGCCCTGGTGGATACATTATTGAATTGATTGTATTTCTATTCTTAGCTTTTGGACTCTCTCTCTCTCTCTCTCTCTCTCTCTCTTTCTCTCTTTGTCCTTCCTCTTTCATTAAAAAAAACATCCATCATCTCATTCTTTTGTTCGAAAAAAAGCAGAACTTTAAACCTCAAAAAATTCGAATAACAGAAAGAAGTGAAGAGAGTCAATACAAAATGGACTTGTACAAAAACATGACTTTAAACCTCAAAAAATTCGTCGAATAACAGAAAGAAGTGAAGAGAGTCAATACAAAAATGGACTTGTACAAAAACACTTATACTTGGACATGAAATAAAAATAGATTCCCATTAGCTATTGTTGTAAGTATTATTATGTTCCTGGTTTACAGCATGGATCCCTTATGAAAGAGATTTATACTTGGACATGAAATAAAAATAGATTCCCATTACAATACTAGCTATTGTTGTAGGTATTATTATGTTCCTGGTTTACAGCATGTAGGTATTATTATGTTCCTAGTTTACAGCATGGATCCCTTATGAAAAAGTTTATACTTGGACATGAAATAAAAATAGATTCCCATTACAATACTAGCTATTGTTGTAGGTATTATTATGTTCCTGGTTTACAGCATGGATCCCTTATGAAAAAGAAAAAAAATCAAAGACCTTCCAGGCTTCCAGCTAAAAAATAGAAGGTTTTCCGGGAACTTAATGTGAGATTTTCATTTCTGAAGCATCATTTCTCCCCGGAGAGAGGTAATTTAGCTCCCTCCCATTCCCATTCTGCCTTCCTTCTTCAAACGAGGAGCCATCAGCTCTCAGAATGGTTGGGAATAATGGCCCTTATTATTTCTGTTATTGCACTTATTAATTCTTATTTGTGGAAAATCTTTTCTACAGGGTTCACAGGAAAGTCCTGAGGGATTTTTCTTACGCAGATGGCATGACAAAACCTTTACCATCTGTTTAGCTATTGAATACATTGCCTTGTTCCAAGAATGACTCTGAACTCCCTATTCCTTACTGTTCACTCTACAGTCTACATGCAGGAAAAGTTTTACGGTTTGGTCAATATTTTTTGCTCGTGGAGTAGAAAGAGACAAGTGAGGATTGCAGAGACGTTCTTGGAACAGGCTCTAAGATTACAAAGTTCACTTGAACTTGGAAACTTCTTGATTAGAAAAACCTGTAGTAGGGCTCGTTTTCCTATTACAAACAGTCATTGATTACGCCAAAAAGGAAACGAATACTTGGATTGCATAATTATTACGTAGCTCCCCATAACTACTTAGGTGTAAATTGTGTTTTTATTACACACATATTATGTAATATTTGCATATTAGGTTTGTATTGCATATTACACGTTTATCTCATTCCAGCCTACCCTACGCAGGGAAAAAGATTATTCGATTTAAAGAAATAGAATATTAAATTCCTTATTTCTGTGTCATTCTTCTTGGCACAATAAGCCATTATGAATATAAATTTCATTATAATTTTAAATACAAAAAACACGTGTAGGTACTGGTTTGGTCAGATATTATAATAATTTATTTAAAACCAGGAGAATTACAAAAGCTTACTGCTCAAGCTGAGTAGGATTATGTCATCCGTCATTGATTTCAATACATTAATTTATTACGTGTTCAAAATGTAATGAAATGGAAAAAAATCCCTCTTTCTGATGCTTCTTTTGGCGGAAAAAAGCTCAAATTAAATCTGTCCACTGTACTGAAACAAAATTTATGGGGTACCGAATATTTGCAGTCACTTCTTTTGGCGGAAAAAAGCTCAAATTAAATCTGTCCACTGTACTGAAACAAAATTTATGGGGTACCGAATATTTGCAGTCAAGTTAGTTATGTAATCCTCTGTTTTGATCTTGCTCTGACTATTTTTGATCTCATTTGTTCCATTTATAACACCAGACTCAGTGGCTAAAAACGACTTTTTGTGGACTCTGTTGACCTCAAAAAGGATTTATATGTACATCAAAAACTTGACAGCGAAAAATCTAACAGTACACGTTTTTCTCTTTTCCGGAAGTTCTGGAAACCCGACTTTTTGTGGACTCTGTTGACCTCAAAAAGGATTTATACATCAAAAACTTGACAGCGAAAAATCTAACAGTACACGTTTTTCTTTTCCGGAAGTTCTGGAAACAATAGGACCTCGCTCATGTATAACGAGGTATGGTCTCAGATTGTTTTGGAGGGTAGATTCAGATACCTATCTGAGTCCATCCTATAAACATTGATGGAGGAAAAAGCCCTGTGAAAACATCAATTCTGCAACAATTTTATAGGAAAACAGCCATACGGAGAAGTATCTGATTACCGTAGTCCATAAATCTGCCAAGTATTGATGTACATAGGTTAGGCACGTCCAAGTAGAAGTCAGCATATATTATGTTGCTTGCTTTGTGTTTTGAAATGGAACGGTGGATCTAACGTTTGAGGTTTTTGAATTACAGCGCTTCAGCGAAATCGTGTTATTTTTCAGCCAGTTATAGGTACATGCCGAAACGCTTTCTGCCCGTGGTACAAAAAGTTAGCTGTCAGCTCTGTTGATAGTTGTTAAGTTGAAGAAGTCTGCAGAGTTTAATTTTGGTGCAGTTTTAATCTTAATTTTATTCTAAGTAATTCTTTTTTTTAGTTAAACTTAGAGCAATTTTTATCTTAATTCTAGTGTTTTCTATTCATTTTATAAAATCTCATTTTCTTACTTTTTTTTTCATTTTTGATTTTCATAATTCGTTCTGCTTCGCATTGGAATTTCTACCTTGATCTTGAATCTCGTTTGTCCTCTATCGGAATTGAACTAGAACCAATGTCAATGTGTAAGGAAAAGGTAGGTCATACTGGCAGATGAGTTACCTATAGCGAGTGTTGTGTAAGTATCTTCTGGTTTTGCTATTGATAGAGATGAGGGGATCATGTTTCATGATATTCTATGAGGGTTCACATCAAAACCACAAGACTGCTCATTGAAACTTCGACCAACCTGATATGAAAGGAAATCGGAAAAAGGGACAAAAGAAATGGGAAATGGGACAATGGAAAAAAGGGAACAGTCTGCTATCTATAACTTGACTGAAGGCTGACGGCGAATATAAATGGATGCGAAAATTTGAATCCGTGTAGTTAGGTGGATACTTATCTTTCTTTTGCTTTGAAAAGGATAACAAACACACACTGTGAAAGTGGGAGTAAAAAAAAAGAAGTTTACAGGATAACAATGGTAGGCACCTACACCTACTCATTTATACTGCTCGAATAGGACAAAAGGGTCTCTACTCGAGCAGTAGGCTATTACCTACTATTTATTGTGGTCAAATTCTCAAACAATGTTGAGGATAAAATGCCACACCTACTGAACCAAGTAACACAGTAAAGTACAAAGGTTTCAAGTTTATCTGGTTGCTGAATCTTGTACCTAACTATCTAATTAATCAGACAAGTAGGTACCTACTACCTATGCGTACCAAACTTCCAACCTTTTTTACGCTGTAACTTTTTTGCTAGTGCATCTTTGTCATGATGATGAATAGGTACCGGCCATGTGCTTCTTCTACTTCTTCTTCTTCGCCTTCTTCGCCTCCTCCTTCTTCTTTTTCTTCTTCATGATCTTAACTGCTAGCATATAAGTTATCTTTCGTTACCAGACATAATCTTTCATCAAATTAGGTTAAGGAAAAGGTAGGTCATACTGGCAGATGAGTTACCTATAGCGAGTGTTGTGTAAGTATCTTCTGGTTTTGCTATTGATAGAGATGATCATGTTTCATGAATATCACAGAGAGATGAGGGTTCACACCAGAACCACAAGTCTGCTCATTGAAACTTCACTAACCTGACATGAAAGGAAATGGGAAAATGGGACAAAGGAAATGGGAAATGGGACAATAGAAAAAAGGGAACAGTCCGTTATCTATAACTTGACTACTTGACTGAAGGCTGACGGCGAATATAAATGGATGTGAAAATTTGAATCCGTGTAGTTAGGTGGGTACTTATCTTTCTTTTGCTTTGAAAAGGATAACAAACACACACTGTGAAAGTGGGAGTAAAAAAGAAGTTTACAAGATAACAATGGTAGGCACCTACACCTACTCATTTATACTGCTCGAATAGGACAAAAGGGTCTCTACTGGAGCAGTAGGCTATTACTATTTATTGTGGTCAAATTCTCAAACAATGTTGAGGATAAAATGCCACACCTACTGAACCAAGTAACACAGTAAAGTACAAAGGTTTCAAGTTTATCTGGTTGCTGAATCTTGTACCCAACCATCTAATTAATCAGACAAGTAGGTATACCTACTACCTATGCGTACCAAACTTCCAACCCTTGTTACTTGTTACGCTGTAACCTTTTTTACAAGTGCATCTTTGTCATGATGATGAATAGGTACCAGCCATGTGCTTCTTCTACTTCTCCTTCTTCTTCTTCTTCTTCTACTTCTTCTTCTTCTTCTTCCTCTTCTTCTTCTTCTCCTTCTTCTTTTTCTTCTTCATGATCTTGACTGCTAGCACATAAACTATCTTTCTTTACCAGACATAATCTTTCATCAAATTAGGTAGCTAGGTACTCACATAATGTTGTTTATTTTATCCAAGTTTCCACAAGATCCAAGATACTTGGGTAAAGCTACCTAATTGTTTTAACTTTTTACTCTCTATTATATTTTTCTTGGCATCCTTGTTCTTCTAATTTTTCCAAGTTCATAATTTGCAGCTCCGTTCCTGGTCATGTCCTCCACAGTTGCACACTCTTGACTTGTTCTCTCTGTGTTATTTACAAGTCCCGTTCATATTTAAGCTCACCCATAATTTTCATCCTCTCACCCAGAACTTCCTCTCACCTTCTTCATCATCTTCTCACCTCCTTCATAATCTTCGCGTTGAACCTTTGACACGTTTGGCAACGTAGCCTACTTTTTAGATGAATCCTTGCTGCCATATTCAAATGGATGAACCATAGGTACTCACATAATGTTGTTTATTTTATCCAAGTTTCCACAAGATCCAAGATACTTGGGTAAAGCTACCTAATTGGTTTAACTTTTTACTCTCCATTATATTTTTCTTGGCATCCTTGTTCTTCTAATTTTTCCAAGTTCATAATTTGCAGCTCCGTTTCTGGTGGTGTCCTCCACAGTTGCACACTCTTGACTTGTTCTCTCTGTGTTATTTACAATTCCCGTTCATATTTAAGCTCACCCATAATCATAACTTTCATCCTCTCACCTTCTTCATCATCTTCTCACCTCCTTCATAATCTTCATCTGGTGGTGTCCTCCACAGTTGCACACTCTTGACTTGTTCTCTCTGTGTTATTTACAATTCCCGTTCATATTTAAGCTCACCCATAACTTTCATCCTCTCACCCAGAACTTCCTCTCACCTTCTTCATCATCTTCTCACCTCCTTCATAATCTTCGCTTTTCTGCGAAGTTTCCATCTTTTATTCAGTAGCTCGCCACCGTGTTTTCCACAGAATAAATTCAATTTTCCTCAAACAGAAGACAGAAAATCTTCACCAACTTCAGCAGCTTCCCCGTGAAATTAGAACGACCAAAACTTGAACTTGAACTTTCAACTCTTCGTCATTTATGACGTTTATATTAGTAGATGTAACAATTTTATATAGGTACATAAATTTATATGTATATTGTACGTAAGAAGATGAATAACGGAAAGCTCGTCCATTATGGGTGTGAAACTATTCATCCCTACAACCCTACACCAAATGAAACCAGGATTTTCTGAGGGTTTAAGAGATTTAAAGTTTCCCATTCCTTAGGTATCTACTTAATACAGTTAGTTTAATTTTCTCTCATTTTCACTCTTTTGTCTAAAAATTTAGTTTTTTTCCCCCACCAGAAAACCCCTTTTGACTCTGACTGTATTTTGCTTTCTCCACACATCATTTTTTTTTTCTTTCTATGTGGTTGGCTTACATCTTCACGAAATAAAATGAAAATGGAGGGATAGAGTAAAGTTTAGGGTAAAGCGCGTATTTTTCCCCCCTTGGTTGATTTCGTATGTTTGAAAACTTTCTTATCTTTTCCTCCAATACCTCATTCTTCTCGTAGGTCCTTCTTTCTACCTATGTGGTTGGCTTACATCTTCACGAAATAAAATGAAAATGGAGGGATAGAGTAAAGTTTAGGGTAAAGCGCGTATTTCTACCCCCTTGGTTGATTTCGTATGTTTGAGAACTTTCTTATCTTTTCCTCCAATACCTCATTCTTCTCGTAGGTCCTTCTGTACCTTCGCCCTCTCTGTACCTTCGTCCCTCTATGTCTTCATCCCTAGATTTCACTCACAAATAATGTATTCTTTCTCCAAGGCTCTCAAAAGGGCTACGAATTTTGTGGTGAAAGGAAGACATTTTTATTTAACAGCTTCTTCCAGTTTTTTTTCTTTTTTTCATTGAGTGCAATTTGAAGTTTTTACAAAATTAGTTTTTTTTTCTCAAGTACCCGGGCTTTTCAAAAAGCCTTGATTCTAACTCGGTACCTACTTTAACGAGGGAAATAAAACTTTCCAAAATTACCTCCTTGGGGTTTGGGGTTTTGTTTAGAGTAGTTTAAAAAGGACAGAGGACAGAAATTTTCTCAGCAATAAATACCTACATCTGGTGTTAGATAGATACTCGCACCTATTCGTTTGTAAAATCTATACTTAGATTTCGAGATACATAATGCAGCTCATAATTTAGGGAAACATGTTGACAGTCGTTTGGTTTGGGGTTTTGTTTAGAGTAGTTTAAAAAGGACAGAGGACAGAAATTTTCTCAGCAATAAATACCTACATCTGGTGTTAGATAGACACTCGCACCTATTCGTTTGTAAAATCTATACTTAGATTTCGAGATACATAATGCAGCTCATAATTTAGCGAAACATGTTGACAGTCGTTCGGAAAAAAATCGTGTCATGCGTAAGTGGGAACAGTTTCATTAAAAATTACATTTCCTATAGGATATTCGGGAAAACATCGTGTAAAACTCACCACAAGTGTGAACGGGCCTTTACTCTAGACAAGGGAGGCTCACTCCGTAAGGCCAGCCCATACAGGTAGACCTGACAGGTACGGCTGAAAAGGTCCGTCCGTCAGGACTACCCGATACCTGATGAGCACGCCTAATGATCAGGTGTACCTGTCAGGTCTACCTGATAGTGAGTGGCTGGCCTAATAAGAGTGACATTAGGCTAGTCCTACAATAGTCCTCGTTCTATCCCGCCATTCATTTCCACGCAGTCTATTTGATACGACTTTGTAATCATGCCACGTCCTTGTAGTGGATTAAAAATACAGCTGAATAGAGCATAGCTGAGCAATCTGAATAGAGCATGGCAGGAAGCATATTGTTGATCGTCATGCTGTTTTTAGACAAATCCACAGGATCAGAGTGGCATGTGAGATGAGATTGACAGGAGCAAGGTCCCCCCTGATCGTGGAGTTTGTAGCCTCCATAGTCTAGTGGGTATTAAGCTGCGTCCACACATAGACGACGGTCGATCGACGTCCACTGAAACTCTAAATTGCCTCGAGAACATAGATTCACCTCGTCGATCGACGGGGTCGACCATTTGTGTGGACACAGCTTTAGACCTAGTATAGGTATGGGGTCTAGTGGGTTTGGAATCTAGTTGGGTATGGGGTCTTGAGAGTAGGTGCCTATTACAGGGGTCTAACAGTGGGTATTACAGAGGCCTAGTGAGTATAAAATGAGCTCAGTGGACGCCACACTGATGGTCTAACACTCAAACCTTCATATTGGGTTTAATTCATTAGTGGAGATGCCAAAACTACAATAAGTGGTGGAGATGTCAGAACTACCACCGTTACAGAAGAACTTCAAGGCACTTGTACATACTTAATTGTTAAATACACACAAGTATGAAAGGGTGGATAATTGGATGTAGTCGTCAGACCATCTAACAAACATTATTTATGATTCTACAATCTACATACATATTATGTAATTATCACACAATAGTAGATAGATATTAGATATCTATAACTATGTGTATTGTGTACCGATTTAAAAATTACAATATTTACATAGATAATAATAAAATTCTTCTCTGATTGACCATAGCATTGATCACGGCAAAAGAAATTAAGTTAATTATTATGTACAGGCAGGCACATAGCTCTAACCTTATAACCTACGTAATTAGAAGATATTATCTTAAGCAGGTACTAGATACGTTCATAGGTCAGAATAATGGCATGAGATTGCTCTAGGTCTAGGTTAGTAGCACACCTGAGGCCTAGCATATTGCAGATAGTTTATATTATTATTAATATCATAATACAGTAGATAATATTATTATCATAATATGTAGTTTAATAGATATTATGAGGCTGGTCCCTTGGATTCTCGTTTATCCAGGTTCGACTGTATTTTGTTTATATCTGTTTTTAATAATAGGTATGTTACCTATCACCTATCGTACCTATGTACATATCGTACCTATGT
>NW_007381566.1:0-299 GCF_000475195.1 Diaphorina citri | reverse complement strand
TCGCGGATTTCGCGATTATGTTCGTGGATTTCGCGATTATGTTCGCGGATTTCGCGATTATGTTCGCGGATTTCGCAATTATGTTCGCGGATTTCGCAATTATGTTCGCGGATTTCGCGATTATGTTCGCGATTATGTTCGCGGATTTCGCGATTTTTTTCGCGGATTTTGCGATTATGCTCGCGGATTTCGCGATTATGTTCGTGGATTTCGCGATTATTTTCGCGGATTTGGCGATTTTGTTCGCGGATTTGGCGATTATGTTCGCGGATTTTGCGATTATGTTCGCGGGTTTCGCG
>NW_007381565.1:24566-28377 GCF_000475195.1 Diaphorina citri | reverse complement strand
GTGAATTTGCTCCTATAATAGAGTTAGTGAGTTGTCCTCAAAAGGCCTTATTTCACTACCAATTTAAGGACAAAAAAAAAAATGTGAGGGACAATCTTTTAGGTGTTAGAAGATATCAGACTTTTCTGTATCATCATTTTGTTGGAATCTCACCAAGCTTTGAAATGTGAGGGACAATCTTTTAGGTGTTAGAAGATATCAGACTTTTCTGTATCATCATTTTGTTGGAATCTCACCAAGCTTATCGATTGTCCTCACGAGAGATTGGATTGCAATAATAGTGTCACCATTTTATTTTAACACTACTAATACCTTCTCATTGTTTGGTCTCTATTCCAGGAGTCACTCTGACCATGTCTGCTCTGATTGACGCCAAGAACTTCAACGCTGGAGGCCACAAGGTTGGTTTCGGATTTGAATTCTCCCCCTAGAGGATAAACACGCTGGGACTCCAAAAACACCACAGGAAACCATTTCTCGTCAAATTAAAAACGGGAAAAGAAAAACCCCCCATCTTCTCAAAACATTAGTTGAAGTTTAAAATCTACCTAACAGGTGACCCGCAGATAGATTCCTTGTTATGTTGACTAGATAATTTATTATAATTATGTTCTCATATACTTTTTCTCCGCTTCTTGTTTACATTTACTTTATTTCTGATCTTTATTTTTGCTAGTAGGTTTAGAAAGCTCTCCACTGTCTTATCCAATAAGATATCTGTATGGTGTAGACATGTGTTTGAACATCATTTGTCTCCTTAAATTTATCTCGGAACCTGGTTCGTTTAAGCTGTGGTGGGTATTTGGTAGTGACGGTCACTTTTTCGGACAATTCCATCAAGATTTAGTCTGATTTCTTTGGATCCAATATTATGAAAGAGGATGTTGACTAAAAACTATAAAATGCCCATTTCGTGTACCATTTTTATTTTGTTGACTGATTTTCATAATTAGGACTTTAAGACTGTCTCGTTTTAGTCTGATTTCTTTGGATCCAATATTATGAAAGAGGGTGTTGACTAAAAACTATAAAATGCCCATTTCGTTGTTTAAGCTGTGGTGGGTGTTTGGTAGTGACGGTCACTTTTTCGGACAATTCCATCAATCAATGTGATTTCTCAATTATTTAGCCTTAAGATAACATGGTATCTTAAGGCTAAATAATTGAGAAATCACATTGATTGATCTCAGGTACCATAAGCATTGTACAAAACAATACAATTCCATCAAGTTTTAGTCTGATTTCTTTGGATCCAATATTATGAAAGAGGGTGTTGACTAAAAACTATAAAATGCCCATTTCGTGTACCATTTTTATTTTGTTGACTGATTTTCATAATTAGGACTTTAAGACTGTCTCCTACGAACTGTTCGGAATAGTGAACGTTGTCTAAATATTGCTGGTGAGCACTTTATGTTCCATAGCCAGGTTCCTGCATTACATAGTTTTGGTTTTGGTGTCTGCAATCCCAAGCAGAGTGAGCTAGAACAAATCGTTATTTTAAGATCCAAACATTGTTTTGCTTGTAAATAAAAATAAAATCTCACCACTAAACCAAATTGGTTAGAGACAAACACTGTCTTCGGTGTTGTAATTTTATTTTCGAAATATCTATCAATCCATGCTCTTCGTACTACATTACTGTCTTGAACTTGCACGAATTTGTTAAGTGAGAGCTGTCGCGCCATTGGCAATTTTTTTCTATTGGTATGTGAATCTTTTAAAATTCAAGTACAGAAAATATAAAAATTCAGTCATTATAGAAACTCCGGGAAAAGGGGATAAATCCACTCTTGGAGGCAGATCAAAACAAACTTCTGAACTAGGTGAGCTAGTAGGAAATTTTCGTTCTAGACGTTTTGAAATAATAACATTCTATTATAATATTTCATTGGATGAAACTTAAATCAAGAACTTTCCGAATCTGTCAAATCAACATGAGCGAACATTTTCTAACTCTGTGCAAACTCAACTAAACACCCCTTTCCATTATAACAAGGTACCAGAAAGTTTTCCCGCTCTGGGAGACAAGGAAAAACTTGCTTATTAATTTTATTCTTCATGAATATTCACAAGAAACTTTAAATCCACAAAAGCTTAAAATAATAAAAATAATGCAACTCTCGAAATACTTGGGGAATGGGGGAAAAGCAAAAATGTTAAATGGAATGTTAAAGATAAGAGTTTAGTCACAAATGCTTAAGAAAAGGAAAAAAAAAAAAAAATCAAAGTAATAATTAATTAGTACAAAAAATGCATTTTCTATTTTTCTCTTGTTTTCATAGTTTTACTTTCTGTTGTCTCTCTGTATAATGTATAGGAAACTTGCAGAAGGTTATGAGAAATCATTTGTAATTATAAGTGTTGCAATCAAGGGTATTATTTTAGAGTATTTTAGACTAATTTAGACATTTGAAAATGTAGGAAATACGTCATTCTAGTAGCAGAAAATAGCACGATCCCTTTTGTAATCTAGGTCAGGTCATTTAGTATAGGTAGAGCCAATAAATTGCGATAGTATTTCTATTTTTCTTAATTTGCCAAGTTACTGTAATAGAAAGCAATAGAAAATCGTGTGATATTTTCACCAGATTACCTAGTTTCCCAAAAATAAGAACAAGGAAAAAAAAAACCTTGTTTTTGTTCTATTTTTTGCTCGGAGAAGACCGTTTTCTTCAAGCACCTGACTTCTTGTCTCCTTGAGATTAGAAAATGAATAGGAAAAGCAATAGAAAGGATATTATATTCATGAAAACTCATTTCCTCCTTGAGTTCTTATGAAAGAAGAAAAAGAAAAGGTTTTTGGAGAATAAATTTTAATTTTCCAGAAAGCGCCTGACACTTGAATAATCTTTTTTTTTTTTTAAATTTTTTCATGTCCTCCGCTTTTAGAAATATTCGCAAACTGTACTGCCCCTGTATGCCCCCATTTCTAGCTAGTAGGCGCCTTTTTGTTTAGATCTGGGTAAGATAGTATGTACCTAGGTCATAGATACAGTCTTGGTTCAAGTTTCCGGATTTTTTAAGATAAATTCTTATTTACACGATATTATTTTCAGGGGCTGAATTCACGGGTACATCATAAATATGTGGTCCGAATCCTTTGAAAGGGGTTTAGACAAATAGAAGGTGATATTTCTTTGTAAAAATAGATATTTACAACTGTACTAAATCACGAACCTGATAAGGATTGTTGCTAAAAAAATTCTAGTTCTTAATGCCCCTCATTACCTACATACCTGCCTGAGATTGCACCTGCCACTAAATTGTCCTAATTCCAAACTAGGTACATCATCTTTCATTTCACATCTCGGTAGGTAGGGAAGTAGAGTAAGTAGCTAGCGAGGTATTCGCGGTTAACAATGAAACAATACACTAGGGAGCCAATATAGAGTGGTCTAAGTCCTAATTGTTACCCCAGGGTAATCAAACGTTGCCAATATAACTCAGCTTTGTGCCATTTTTAACGCTTAGCATACCTTTTCCCCATTTTATTTTCCTCTTCCAAAAGTCAATTAAAAAAAGAAGACGAAAGAGAGCACCAAATAAGAAAAAGAAGAGAAAGGAGGGTCGGGAATAAGGGGGGAGTAGAGGTGAAGATAAGAAAAAAGGTTAAAAAATACTTCTCTTTTTAACGGTCATCTAAACCAATCTTCATTCTTCCTACTCACTTCTCCATTTATCCTTCTTCCTTGTCTACCTCTTTCTCTCAGTTTTTTTTCTGTATTCCTCACTCTCTTGTCTCTCTCCCATTGTTTCTCCTTGCATTTACCTCTACATTGTCACTCTTTTGCATCAATAACCCCTGCTC
>NW_007381565.1:6909-23730 GCF_000475195.1 Diaphorina citri | reverse complement strand
ATCACACCGCCCTAGTCCCTAGCCTAGTGATAATGATAACAGAAGCAGGTATAGGTTATTCATGGTTCATGGATCAAAGTAGATCGTGGCACATTCTCAGAAAATGTAATAAAGAAAGGATATTATTGATTGTCTGGCAGTTTGTGATGTGTGACTCAGTAAAACCTAACCTCCATTTTAATTGCAACATTTTGGCTAATAGAGTACTTGCTGATGGTTTGATGATTTTACTCCCATCAATTTTGACTATTTCTTTTACCGTAAATAAGGTTTTGATTAGTTTTTGGGTTTCAAAACCCAAATTATATCCTTTCTATTGATGATTTAGGAAGGGAAATGAAGTTAAATTCACTAGAAACCACCTTCTATCCTGTCAAATTCATCAACATTTAGGTAAAAATACAAGATTAGAACATTTGGAACCAGGGCTAGTTAAGTTTCAACACATGGTGAAAATTTTCAAATGCTGACAGCCAAGTGTGATATCTTCCAACTTGAAGTATCCATGTTAAATTACTCAATCTTTACTTGACCCATTACTTAGAAAGAATTGTGAAGGGGTACCTACATGGCATGTCACTTTCACAAAGGAGGTTTTGTTTAATCTGAGCACAGTCTTAAAGCATGCCAAGAGATAAACAAAGATTTCAAAACAAGATTGTAGAATTGGTGGTTATATACTTTTATAGGGAAATGACACTCACACTCATAAAATATAGGTTTCGATAATCACTGTAACCAAAAAACCAAATAATTATTAAAATCAGACACTTACCAACCAGGAATCAAACCTTCTGTCATATGCAACACTGATACTTTTTTATCTACAGAAAATACTCTGTGCACAAATTAAAAAAAAAAAAAAAAACCATACAGATTACACAATAATGGAATTATTCTCCTAATACATATCTACCTACCTACATTTTCTTTCTAGTAAGTTCCTGTAAGAAAATGAAACTAATGTCCAATTTGCAACATAATTATTTTCAATTACCTACCTATAAATTTACTTCTAATTATCTCTCCTAGAAGAACAGGAAAAAATGTTCTGAGGTTTTCTCTATTACCATTAGATTGTTTTTGAGCTTAGCACTTTGATCACCCTGAGGTCTATTTCACTGTAAGTCATTCCCTGAGACACCTAAATTACATCCCCATCATTGAAGTTAAGTAAGTAGGTATGTAGGTACCTACTTAGAACTTTTTATGGCTCTATTCAAGATTAACAATTTGCAGAGGTGGGATTTTGGGGTTTTCTCATATAATTTCACATCTAATTAGGAATATGAGATGAAATTCTCTAAGGTTGAAGAGAATAAAATTACTCTTCAATTAGGCATTTTGAATTTTTGAAATCCATGCACTTGTACTTATAACACTTGATGCTAGAGAAGTAGGTGGGTACCTATTCATGATAAAAATTTGTTAATCATAAAAGCACATTAAGCACATCAGATTGATAAAAAGGATGTTAGTTAGATCTGCAACATGCAATTTTTGATAGGTCAAGGTTACTTTGATTAAACATGAACTAGTGCTTTTAAATGGTTAGGTAAGTGTGTTTCTGTTGGGGAAAGAAAATTCTCTGGTAAATTCAAAGCTAGTTATTATCTACTCATTACTATACAAGATTTTTAATAATAGCAAGACATGCACTGCTCCATACCAAAGAACCTGCACCACACAGCCAACAATGTGACAATTAGTGGTGAAGTAAACACAATCTTCATTGAAATGGATTGACTTGTTTCTCAGATACTCCACCTTCACTGTGTTTCTTTGGTACTTTTCCTCTGGGCTGCACTAAAAGCAACCTAACAAATTTTTACTTGACAAATTGCAAAACTTTGATGTCCTAGAACTACTTATAATGGTTGTAGAATGGTTTGAAAGGTTAAGGTACATATTTCTTCTTTAATATTCCATCATAACTTAAATACAATGCATGTATCTAGGCTCTACATGACAATATTGTGAGAAATATTTTTTGTACACCTATGGAATCACCACATTCAGAGCAGTTTCATTTAGAAACCCTAGTAATACACTAAGGGTGAGAAATTGTTTCATCATTGATATCTCCACAGAATTTTTTTTCTACTAAATTAATTTATTGCTATTTTTAAAATTTATATATTTTTATCAATCACTATTGACTTAAACAACTACTCAATGATCCTCACAAAGGTCCATAGAACATTGTTATAAAAAAACTAGCTAATTTATAATGCCTTTGTTGTACAGATTAAATCATGGCCCCACCTCTGTATGGAGATCTTGGCAAGCATGCCCGTGACCTGTTCAGCAAAGGTTACAACATTGATGTCATCAAGATTGACCTGAAAACCAAAACTGACTCTGGCGTAGAATTCAACTCAGGTGGTACTGCTCAATTGGAGTCCGGCAAAATCTTTGGAACTCTTGAGTCCAAATACAAAGCCAAAAACTATGCTGGTAAGAACCATTTCATTTTCCAAAGTAGATATCTTGATATGTAAGTAAGTAGAAAATTGTTTATTGATCTCTTGAAGACTGTAGTAAAATATTAAAGCATAGGTATTAAATTTGAACTATTGAATTCTTTGAACTCTTTAGGGTTACCAGCCCCAGCAGCTTAGAGGTAGAATATAGGACTCATTATGTTCGAGTTTCACTAATGACATAAAAACTTAGCAGTGTTATTTCAAGGTAGACGTTTGTAAAAGATTTTTTAATTAAATCAAAATCTTTAAGGATCAAATTAAGTGTTCTCACCCCAAACAGCATCTAAGAAACTACCTAATGTTTTCTTGTTTTGCATCCGTTTTTTAATGGTTCTATTTCTTTCTCCCTCAGGTCTTACCTTCTCAGAGAAATGGAACACAGACAATGTTCTGACTACAGAGGTTTCCAGTAACATCATTGATGGAGCCCGTTTGGCTGCCAACACCTCCTTTGCTCCTCAAACTGGGTAAGAAATAGAAATATTAAAGCATTACACCTTAAAGTCATAAGAAATGACCCTTCCACATAGTGTCCTTCAAATTCAGTAGAATACTCTGCCCTTACTCAGTATCAAACTGGGTAAGAAATAGAAATATTAAAGCATTACACCTTAAAGTCATAAGAAATGACCCTTCCACATAGTGTCCTTCAAATTCAGCAGAATATTCTGCCATTATTCAGTTAAATATTACAATTTGTAAGAAATGACCTTTCCAATTACTTATCTACACACAATATAACATCCCAGAAAGTAAATTTGTACATTTCATGCTCAGTACACAGCTCCTGGCGTAGACAGTTGCTTCTATATTATTATTTTTTGGCATCTTGTCATATAAGTTTTTTTCATGAGAAGTTTTCCTTGATGTAGAAATAAATATGCACGTTACCTGTCTAAAGAAAACGACATAATTTGGTTTTTGTTTTATGAAATCCAATGTACCTTCCTCCTACCTATATTTACCTTATGTATATTTATAAGTACATTTTAGACAGAGAATCCAAGAAATATATCAATACACAGACTCGGGAAGTTTTCTGTTGGAATATATTGAAAAGAGTGAAAAATAAAATAGATGCGTTTGTGTTTCCAGTGACAAAACTGTGAAGTTGAGTGGTGAATACAAAAACTCTTTGGCTGCCGTCAATTTGGAATCCGAATTCAAATCCCTGAACCCCGTAATCAGTGCAGCTGGTGTACTAGGATACAATGGTAAGATTAGAACCGTACAATCTTCATTTTCATGGAGATCTAAGATTGCAGTCTCAGTTTCCAAGTAGTGTTTTGTAGTGCAGTTGCTGAGACATTGGGTGTATTTATTCTTAAAGTTAAGAGAAAAAAAATCCGCGGATGTTATGTTTTTTTTTTTTCTTTGAAATTAGGCACTTTAACCTTTTAGTAGGTCGTTCGCTCCGCAATCTTCGTTATATTATATAAGGTGGTATAGGTTCAATTTGTTCAGGTAATCCATAACCATGGCGGAGTCAACACTGGCGAGTGATTTGACTAGGGATGGATTATGTGACCAATTTATTGTCTATTGTCTTCGTTGAAATTGAAAGACTCTACAACCATGGTGATATTTTTTTTTCTTTTACAGGATGGCTGTGTGGTTACTCTCTCAAATTCGACTCCAAGGATGCCAAGCTGAAGGCTAACAGATTATCTCTTGGCTTTGTGGGCAGCGATTTTGTATTCCACACCAATGTGTAAGTTTGGGTATAGCTTATCTTCCCGAAATCAAAGACAGAAGGAAGATAGGATAGGAGAAAGCCAGCCGTCGCGCACGAACCTTACCTGCTTAGGATAAAGTTCACCCGGGCGGAAATCGAACCTGAGACCTAGCGCTTAGCTAACAGATTATCTCTTGGCTTTGTGGGCAGCGATTTTGTATTCCACACCAATGTGTAAGTTTGGGTATAGCTTATCTTCCCGAAATGAAAGACAGAAGGAAGATAGGATAGGAGAAAGCCAGCCATTGCGCACGAGCCTTACCTGCTTTGGATAAAGTCCACCCGGGCAGAAATCGAACCTGAGACCTAGTGCTTATAAGGCAGACACGCCAACCTCCAAGCTAACTAGTCTGGTAATTTTGTTCGTTATTTGGCAGAATTGTCCATTATACTTATTCTTTCATGTATTTACCCTTGCGACATTATAATGTATACTTGATGCAAGTAAATGCAACACTTATAATTACAAATGATTTCTCATAACCTTCTGCAAGTTTCCTATACATTATACAGAGAGACAACAGAAAGTAAAACTATGAAAACAAGAGAAAAATAGAAAATGCATTTTTTGTACTAATTAATTATTACTTTGATTTTTTTTTTTTTTTCCTTTTCTTAAGCATTTGTGACTAAACTCTTATCTTTAACATTCCATTTAACATTTTTGCTTTTCCCCCATTCCCCAAGTATTTCGAGAGTTGCATTATTTTTATTATTTTAAGCTTTTGTGGATTTAAAGTTTCTTGTGAATATTCATGAAGAATAAAATTAATAAGCAAGTTTTTCCTTGTCTCCCAGAGCGGGAAAACTTTCTGGTACCTTGTTATAATGGAAAGGGGTGTTTAGTTGAGTTTGCACAGAGTTAGAAAATGTTCGCTCATGTTGATTTGACAGATTCGGAAAGTTCTTGATTTAAGTTTCATCCAATGAAATATTATAATAGAATGTTATTATTTCAAAACGTCTAGAACGAAAATTTCCTACTAGCTCACCTAGTTCAGAAGTTTGTTTTGATCTGCCTCCAAGAGTGGATTTATCCCCTTTTCCCGGAGTTTCTATAATGACTGAATTTTTATATTTTCTGTACTTGAATTTTAAAAGATTCACATACCAATAGAAAAAAATTGCCAATGGCGCGACAGCTCTCACTTAACAAATTCGTGCAAGTTCAAGACAGTAATGTAGTACGAAGAGCATGGATTGATAGATATTTCGAAAATAAAATTACAACACCGAAGACAGTGTTTGTCTCTAACCAATTTGGTTTAGTGGTGAGATTTTATTTTTATTTACAAGCAAAACAATGTTTGGATCTTAAAATAACGATTTGTTCTAGCTCACTCTGCTTGGGATTGCAGACACCAAAACCAAAACTATGTAATGCAGGAACCTGGCTATGGAACATAAAGTGCTCACCAGCAATATTTAGACAACGTTCACTATTCCGAACAGTTCGTAGGAGACAGTCTTAAAGTCCTAATTATGAAAATCAGTCAACAAAATAAAAATGGTACACGAAATGGGCATTTTATAGTTTTTAGTCAACACCCTCTTTCATAATATTGGATCCAAAGAAATCAGACTAAAACTTGATGGAATTGTATTGTTTTGTACAATGCTTATGGTACCTGAGATCAATCAATGTGATTTCTCAATTATTTAGCCTTAAGATAACATGGTATCTTAAGGCTAAATAATTGAGAAATCACATTGATTGATCTCAGGTACCATAAGCATTGTACAAAACAATACAATTCCATCAAGTTTTAGTCTGATTTCTTTGGATCCAATATTATGAAAGAGGGTGTTGACTAAAAACTATAAAATGCCCATTTCGTGTACCATTTTTATTTTGTTGACTGATTTTCATAATTAGGACTTTAAGACTGTCTCCTACGAACTGTTCGGAATAGTGAACGTTGTCTGAATATTACTGGTGAGCACTTTATGTTCCATAGCCAGGTTCCTGCATTACATAGTTTTGGTTTTGGTGTCTGCAATCCCAAGCAGAGTGAGCTAGAACAAATCGTTATTTTAAGATCCAAACATTGTTTTGCTTGTTTGGTTTTGGTGTCTGCAATCCCAAGCAGAGTGAGCTAGAACAAATCGTTATTTTAAGATCCAAACATTGTTTTGCTTGTAAATAAAAATAAAATCTCACCACTAAACCAAATTGGTTAGAGACAAACACTGTCTTCGGTGTTGTAATTTTATTTTCGAAATATCTATCAATCCATGCTCTTCGTACTACATTACTGTCTTGAACTTGCACGAATTTGTTAAGTGAGAGCTGTCGCGCCATTGGCAATTTTTTTCTATTGGTATGTGAATCTTTTAAAATTCAAGTACAGAAAATATAAAAATTCAGTCATTATAGAAACTCCGGGAAAAGGGGATAAATCCACTCTTGGAGGCAGATCAAAACAAACTTCTGAACTAGGTGAGCTAGTAGGAAATTTTCGTTCTAGACGTTTTGAAATAATAACATTCTATTATAATATTTCATTGGATGAAACTTAAATCAAGAACTTTCCGAATCTGTCAAATCAACATGAGCGAACATTTTCTAACTCTGTGCAAACTCAACTAAACACCCCTTTCCATTATAACAAGGTACCAGAAAGTTTTCCCGCTCTGGGAGACAAGGAAAAACTTGCTTATTAATTTTATTCTTCATGAATATTCACAAGAAACTTTAAATCCACAAAAGCTTAAAATAATAAAAATAATGCAACTCTCGAAATACTTGGGGAATGGGGGAAAAGCAAAAATGTTAAATGGAATGTTAAAGATAAGAGTTTAGTCACAAATGCTTAAGAAAAGGAAAAAAAAAAAAAAATCAAAGTAATAATTAATTAGTACAAAAAATGCATTTTCTATTTTTCTCTTGTTTTCATAGTTTTACTTTCTGTTGTCTCTCTGTATAATGTATAGGAAACTTGCAGAAGGTTATGAGAAATCATTTGTAATTATAAGTGTTGCAATCAAGGGTATTATTTTAGAGTATTTTAGACTAATTTAGACATTTGAAAATGTAGGAAATACGTCATTCTAGTAGCAGAAAATAGCACGATCCCTTTTGTAATCTAGGTCAGGTCATTTAGTATAGGTAGAGCCAATAAATTGCGATAGTATTTCTATTTTTCTTAATTTGCCAAGTTACTGTAATAGAAAGCAATAGAAAATCGTGTGATATTTTCACCAGATTACCTAGTTTCCCAAAAATAAGAACAAGGAAAAAATGTAGAAAATACGTCATTCTAGTAGCAGAAAATAGCACGATCCCTTTTGTAATCTAGGTCAGGTCATTTAGTATAGGTAGAGCCAATTGCGATCGGATTTCTATTTTTCTTAATTTGCCAAGTTACTGTAATAGAAAGCAATAGAAAATCGTGTGATATTTTCACCAGATTACCTAGTTTCCCAAAAAATAAGAACAAGGAAAAACCTTGTTTTTGTTCTATTTTTTGCTCGGAGAAGACCGTTTTCTTCAAGCACCTGACTTCTTGTCTCCTTGAGATTAGAAAATGAATAGGAAAAGCAATAGAAAGGATATTATATTCATGAAAACTCATTTCCTCCTTGAGTTCTTATGAAAGAAGAAAAAGAAAAGGTTTTTGGAGAATAAATTTTAATTTTCCAGAAAGCGCGTGACACTTGAATAATCTTTTTTTTTTTTTTTTTTTTTTATTTTTTTTTTTTCCCCCCTTTTAGAAATATTCGCAAACTGTACTGCCCCTGTATGCCCCCATTTCTAGCTAGTAGGCGCCTTTTTGTTTTTTTTTTTTTTTTTTTTTATTATGTTTAATATGGCAGGATTTCTCACGACATGAGCTCTTCCACCCAACCAAAGATAAGGAAGTAAAAAGGGGAAAAAGAAGAAGATGAAGAGATAGATGAAGAAATGAATAGAAGAAGAAGAAGAAGAAAGAAGAAGAAGAAGAAGAAGAAGAAGAAGAAGAAGAAGAAGAAGAAGAAGAAAGAATAGATTTTAGACTTCAAGACTCTCATTATAATAATCTGCTATGAGAATCTTGAAGCTCTCAACACTGATGGCATTTCTAAGGACCACGGGCAAATCGTTCCACAAGCGCACCGTTCGCACATGGAACGAGTTGGAATATTTGTTTAGATCTGGGTAAGATAGTATGTACCTAGGTCATAGATACAGTCTTGGTTCAAGTTTCCGGATTTTTTAAGATAAATTCTTATTTACACGATATTATTTTCAGGGGCTGAATTCACGGGTACATCATAAATATGTGGTCCGAATCCTTTGAAAGGGGTTTAGACAAATAGAAGGTGATATTTCTTTGTAAAAATAGATATTTACAACTGTACTAAATCACGAACCTGATAAGGATTGTTGCTAAAAAAATTCTAGTTCTTAATGCCCCTCATTACCTACATACCTGCCTGAGATTGCACCTGCCACTAAATTGTCCTAATTCCAAACTAGGTACATCATCTTTCATTTCACATCTCGGTAGGTAGGGAAGTAGAGTAAGTAGCTAGCGAGGTATTCGCGGTTAACAATGAAACAATACACTAGGGAGCCAATATAAAGTGGTCTAAGTCCTAATTGTTACCCCAGGGTAATCAAACGTTGCCAATAAAACTCAGCTTTGTGCCATTTTTAACGCTTAGCATACCTTTTCCCCATTTTATTTTCCTCTTTCGTCCCCTATATAACTACCTTTTCCTCACTGTATATCTCCATTTACGTTCCTCTTTGTTACCCTCTCTCTGTTTCTCACTCCCCTTATGTCTTTCTTTTTGACTCTCTTTCTCTATCTGTTCCTTCTCCTATTTACCTCTCTCACTCATCCTTTTTCCTTCTACCAAATCTACTGCAATTTTCTCTTCATAAAAAATGGAAAAAAAAAGAATAAGAAGTGGAGGATGAGGGGGAATAAGGACTGGGAGGAAGAGAAGGAAAAAGAGAAAGAGAAGAAAAAGATGAAAAACTAAGAAAGAGGGGACGAAGGAGGAAAAGGAGAAGAGGAAGAAGAAAGAGCTTTGTACACAGGAATAATAATATCTCTATTTTGTTCTGTGTTTTATTGAAAGATATTGAATACAGGATGTTGATAAAAGGAGGCAACTGATGAATTTTATTAATGTTTTGTGACGGACACTTGTCCAGATGCCAATCAGACACAACGTTGCTCAATTCTAGTCGTCTGTCGAGATCAGGTATACCTACATTCAACGCGTTTGGTCTTCTCCACGTTTCCTTCTTCGTGAGATGGGGTTCTATCTGGAAATCACTCGGAGATGGTTGCCCGATGGTGAAAGGATTGACAGATCCTTAGGCCCTCTGGACGTTCAGAAACAACATTTGGTCTCCTTTGGTGTCCAATTCAAAGTGCTGCAGTACCTAGCAAGATTAACTTTCACAAGACCCTGATTTGCTGACGCGAGTGAAATTCTCTTAATATTTCTCTCCCTACCACTTCTTTCGCAGTCTCTCTTCTGTCTTCGCAATATCCCCCTTCTTTCTTCACAATATCTCCCTTCTTTCCTCACAATCTGCTTTCAGAGAATCCCTCCTGTAAGCTCCTACTTCTTTTCTGCTCCCTCCTTCTCTCAGCTTCCTCCTCCCTTTCTTCACACCTGTCTTCCTCCCCCTTGATACGATTTAATATCTGCTTGGGGTTCTATCTGGAAATCACTCGGAGATGGTTGCCCGATGGTGAAAGGATTGACAGATCCTTAGGCCCTCTGGACGTTCAGAAACAATATTTGGTCTCCTTTGGTGTCCAATTCAAAGTGCTGCAGGCTGCAGTACCTAGCAAGATTAACTTTCACAAGACCCTGATTTGCTGACGCGAGCGAAATTCTCTTAATATTTCTCTCCCTACCACTTCTTTCGCAGTCTCTCTCCCTACCACTTCTTTCGCAGTCTCTCTTCTGTCTTCACAATATCCCCCTTCTGTCTTCGCAATATCCCCCTTCTTTCTTCACAATATCTCTCTTCTGTCTTCACAATATCCCCCTTCTGTCTTCGCAATATCCCCCTTCTTTCTTCACAATATCTCTCTTCTGTCTTCACAATATCCCCCTTCTGTCTTCGCAATATCCCCCTTCTTTCTTCACAATATCTCTCTTCTGTCTTCACAATATCCCCCTTCTGTCTTCGCAATATCCCCCTTCTTTCTTCACAATATCTCCCTTCTTTCCTCACAATCTGCTCTCAGAGAATCCCTCCTGTAAGCTCCTACTTCTTTTCTGCTCCCTCCTTCTCTCAGCTTCCTCCTCCCTATCTTCATATTTGTCTTCCTCCCCCTTGATACGATTTAATATCTTCAAGTCTGAGTGCTGTTAATCTTTTTCTGATGTTTAAATTCAGCTGTGCAGTTTCGACTTTCATGTCACGAATACATCTCTTTTCCATTGTTTTTCTTCTGCTGCTTCATTTTCAAGAAGTTTGATGGAGGGAACTGTAACGAAGGAGGTCTTATCGTCCCGAAAGTGAAGATGGAAGACGGGACAGGACAAAGCCTGCCGTTCCGAGAACGAACCTTACCTGTTTAGGATAAAGTTCGCCCCGGGCTGAAATTTAATCCGCGATCCAGAGCGTACACAAGTCAGGCGCCTTTCATTGCAAGCTAACTGATGGCATGCAGGTTTAAGCTGTGTCCAACTGTCCACACATATTATATAGTTGACGGCCGTCGATCGACGACGAGGTGAATCTATGTTGTCAAGACAGTGTGGACGGTTTAAGTCATCGATCGACGCCCGTCAACTAACTGAAACTCAGGCCTGACAAGAAATAAGAAAACAATCATGTATTTTATTTTTATATTAATTTTATTTATTTATTTCAAATTTTCTCTATGTACAATAACTTCGTTCAAAAATAATCAAGTGGTAAGTGGTAATAAATTATAAAGACATTGTGTTATTACCTGTGTTATTTGTTTTGTGTTTTAGAAACAGCAGTTATTAGGACCAGATTAGAGATAGCAGTTCACAAAATGGAGTGTGTATTTGCCTATTTGTGCGTTGGTTAATGGTTAACTTTCAGTGATCATTCGGGAACAGGGCCTTATTTCACAAACGAATCTGCACTTCCTCACTTAGTTTTACAGCAAACGCTGAAAGTATTGGCCAAACGGAGAAGTGCAGGATCGTTCGTGGAATCGGGCCTAGATGCACTCCAACTATCTATAGCCCCTGCGCTGACCAGGCCTAGGTAATTTTCTATTCTATGATAGTTTTGGGTCGGTATCGGCACTAGGAGAATTTTTTTGATGCATTAAAGAAGTATCCGTTGAGATGAAAAAAGCATAAAAAGTGCAAACATTGCAAAATTGTGCCGGACTAATTAACAGTCCGAAATGTTTTTTAGAGATTTACTGTTAACTGCATTAGGCTGAAAACAGAGTGGCCGGAGAGCATAGAAGAGCATCGACCAGATATGTAGGTACCATTGTACCTACCTACAGGGAAGCGACGATCTCAAACCGTACAGAACCGAGAGCAAAAAGCTCTACGCTCTTTGTTCTCCGGTCCACTCTATTCTTAGCCTTTGAATAATAAACAATTCATTCTTGTTAATTTTTATCTAATTTAAAATAAGGTATATTAGATAGGTAGGTAGGTAAAAAAAAAAAAAAAAAAAAAAAAAAAAAAAAAAACTCATGTCTTGATCTACAACCCAATGTTGAACTAAATGTTAATTTCTTAGTCATGATAATGTCCACCATTCTTGTTAACATTGGGTTTTAGTTTAGACCTGGATGTTTAGAGTGTAGGTATTTAGAAAATGTAGTATGTATTTTTCCATCAGTATTGTAGTTGGTAGGTTCAAAATTAATGATATTTACAAAGGGAAACTTACTCTTTTGTCCCCTAAATCAGAAACGCAATACGCAAACCGTAAACCGCACATTACCCTTCACATGGGACCATGACCATTATCTTCATAATCGTTATAATTATGGTATTGGGGTCATAAAATTATCATGGTAGGGAGCTAGGGACATAAATTTACCTTTCACCCGCATAGCTACTTACATCTGCACCACTGATAGTCGGGGTAACTTGATAATAATATTCACAAAATGCTAGGGTATTTATACAAGCACCTCATATATCTACATGATTAAACATTTCGGATTCATTGCCAAAATATCCTCCCTTAATTTGAATACAGGGTTTTACATTTTTTTGTCACGACTGACTTTTCCCCAAAAACTGATGTTGAAATGGCTTTTTCTTGGTGATCTATGGGTTTAACATCTCTGTATAACTGCTAAGGTATTCAGTGATGGGGGTTTTACCCTCCTTTTGGCGACAAGGTACTCGCCTCCTCACAAAAGCTCACACCGCCTGAGTGGGGCCGGGAAAAGCCAGCAGCACGCGATAGTCCTGATGGTCACCCATACCACGCGCAACGTTGCTCAACTTCAGTGAACCATTGGAAACCTGCGTATTCAACTTGCTATCGGCGATTCGCTGCGCTGGTAATAATAAAATTTTGATCTCCAATTTTCCATCGTCAATACGTCAATCTATCACGCATTCACAGCTTTGTTGCTTTTCCTCAATCTTGAGACTGGTCTCTTCAGTCACGTCAATGGAAGTCACGTGATTCAAACTACCTCCGGTGTAGACCTAGTGACGTGACTGCTGATACGAGTAGCGTGAAGTGATGCAAAGGTAGGCGTGACAGACACGTGCTGGAACTGGGTGACGTGACTGAAACAGAAGAGAAGAAAATTTGGTTTGAAGGTTTTCTTACTCAGGCTACTATCGCTCATTTTGGATGGGATGTTTTTGTTCTAACGAGGCTAGGGTCCGCCACACATGTCACGGTCGCGAGTTCACCACCCAAAGAGGCCCGGAGTAAGCAAGACGGACTCTTCAGGTGGTCATTACTTGTGTGAAGAGCTCAAGTTCACTCTGAAGTAGACACAACAAGTAATGTGTCCAGCCAACCCGTTCAGATAAAGAAGAAGAAGAAGTAGAAGGAACGTTTTTCATGTCCTCCGCTTTTAGAAATATTCGCAAACTGTACTGCCCCTGTATGCCCCCATTTCTAGCTAGTAGGCGCCTTTTTGTTTAGATCTGGGTAAGATAGTATGTACCTAGGTCATAGATACAGTCTTGGGTTCAAGTTTCCGGATTTTTTAAAATAAATTCTTATTTACACGATATTATTTTCAGGGGCTGAATTCACGGGTACATAATACATATGTGGTCGCCCGTTCTCCCTTTATTCCTTTAAGTCACCCATCCATTTATTGGCCTTGCTCGGCGTAGCCTAACATAGGTGACGCTTAAACCGGCCTTAAATTAACGACTGAAGTGTTATCTAAAACTTTCTCGCTTTGAGTTCATAGGTCGTCGCGACAAATTTTCAACATTGATGTCATCAAGATTGACCTGAAAACCAAAACTGACTCTGGCGTAGAATTCAACTCAGGTGGTACTGCTCAGTTGGAGTCCGGCAAAATCTTTGGAACTCTTGAGTCCAAATACAAAGCCAAAAACTATGCTGGTAAGAACCATTTTCCAAAGTAGATATCTTGATATGTAAGTAGGAAATTGTTTATTGATCTCTTGAAGACTGTAGTAAAATTAGTAAAATATTAAAGCATATTACTTAAATTTGAACTATTGAATTCTTTGAACTCTTTAGGGTTACCAGCCCCAGCAGCTTAGAGGTAGAATATAGGACTCATTATGTTTGAGTTTCAGTAATGACATAAAAACTTAGCAGTGTTATTTCAAGGTAGACGTTTGTAAAAGATTTTTTAATTAAATCAAAATCTTTAAGGATCAAATTAAGTGTTCTCACCCCAAACAGCATCTAAGAAACTACCTAATGTTTTCTTGTTTTGCATCCGTTTTTTAATGGTTCTATTTCTTTCTCCCTCAGGTCTTACCTTCTCAGAGAAATGGAACACAGACAATGTTCTGACTACAGAGGTTTCCAGTAACATCATTGATGGAGCCCGTTTGGCTGCCAACACCTCCTTTGCTCCTCAAACTGGGTAAGAAATAGAAATATTAAAGCATTACACCTTAAAGTCATAAGAAATGACCCTTCCACATAGTGTCCTTCAAATTCAGTAGAATACTCTGCCCTTACTCAGTAAAATATTACAATTTGTAAGAAATGACCTTTCCAATTACTTATCTACACACAATATAACATCCCAGAAAGTAAATTTGTACATTTCATGCTCAGTACACAGCTCCTGGCGTAGACAGTTGCTTCTATATTATTATTTTTTGGCATCTTGTCATATAAGTTTTTTTCATGAGAAGTTTTCCTTGATGTAGAAATAAATATGCACGTTACCTGTCTAAAGAAAACGACATAATTTGGTTTTTGTTTTATGAAATCCAATGTACCTTCCTCCTACCTATATTTACCTTATGTATATTTATAAGTACATTTTAGACAGAGAATCCAAGAAATATATCAATACACAGACTCGGGAAGTTTTCTGTTGGAATATATTGAAAAGAGTGAAAAATAAAATAGATGCGTTTGTGTTTCCAGTGACAAAACTGTGAAGTTGAGTGGTGAATACAAAAACTCTTTGGCTGCCGTCAATTTGGAATCCGAATTCAAATCCCTGAACCCCGTAATCAGTGCAGCTGGTGTACTAGGATACAATGGTAAGATTAGAACCGTACAATCTTCATTTTCATGGAGATCTAAGATTGCAGTCTCAGTTTCCAAGTAGTGTTTTGTAGTGCAGTTGCTGAGACATTGGGTGTATTTATTCTTAAAGTTAAGAGAAAAAAAATCCGCGGATGTTATGTTTTTTTTTTTCTTTGAAATTAGGCACTTTAACCTTTTAGTAGGTCGTTCGCTCCGCAATCTTCGTTATATTATATAAGGTGGTATAGGTTCAATTTGTTCAGGTAATCCATAACCATGGCGGAGTCAACACTGGCGAGTGATTTGACTAGGGATGGATTATGTGACCAATTTATTGTCTATTGTCTTCGTTGAAATTGAAAGACTCTACAACCATGGTGATATTTTTTTTTCTTTTACAGGATGGCTGTGTGGTTACTCTCTCAAATTCGACTCCAAGGATGCCAAGCTGAAGGCTAACAGATTATCTCTTGGCTTTGTGGGCAGCGATTTTGTATTCCACACCAATGTGTAAGTTTGGGTATAGCTTATCTTCCCGAAATGAAAGACAGAAGGAAGATAGGATAGGAGAAAGCCAGCCGTCGCGCACGAACCTTACCTGCTTAGGATAAAGTTCACCCGGGCGGAAATCGAACCTGAGACCTAGCGCTTATAAGGCAGACGCGCCACCCTCCAAGCTAACTAGTCTGGTAATTTTGTTCGTTATTTGGCAGAATTGTCCATTATACTTATTCTTTCATGTATTTACCCTTGCGACATTATAATGTATACTTGATGCAAGTAAATAAATTTCAATTTCAATTACAAGTAGGTACATGAGGTATGTAACATACTCTGTCTTTTCTCTAGTGACGACGGCAAACTGTTTGGCGGTACCGTGTACCAGAAGCTGGGACCCAAACTGGAGACCGGTGTTCAGCTCGCCTGGTCCTCGGAGTCAAACGACACCAAGTTTGCATTTGGGTGCAAGTACGACCTGGAGAACCAGGCCAGTGTACGAGCCAAGGTGAACAACGCAAGCCAAATTGGACTTGGCTACTCCCAGAAGTTGAATGATGGTGAGTTATTTTGTTGTGTACATATAAAGCTTAGGTACCTGAGATCAATATGATTTCTTTTTTTTTCTTTTTTTTTTAGCCTTATCTTTGAATTGAGAAATCACATCGAGTAATTTGTTGCGGGGGAAAAATTCAAAATATCATTTGCGGGGGAAAAATTCAAAATATAATATGAGGGATTTTTCTCTTTCTAAAATTAAATTTATGAAAAAAAAAAATCTAAAATTCGAGGTTTTGTGAATTCGCTCCTATAATAGAGTTAGTGAGTTGTCCTCAACAGAAGGGTAATGCTATAGAATCAACCTAATTCTGTCCCCTCTGAAAGATGTGGATATGAATCGTTTTCTAATTTAACCTAGTCCTTCTCATTTCGCATTGTACTTGTTCCTTCGCCCTCTTTTTATATACTCTTGTATTAATATTATTAATCAGATCCAGTTGTATTGTTCCTTAGATAGCGTCCCAGTGGACATCCATCTAAATCTGTGAAGGAATTCTAAAAACTTCCTCCTTAACCCCCAAAAAAAGAAAAGGGCAAACAATTAAACCTGCCTTTACCCAAAGGACACCCACAAAACCCTCAGGGCGCACAAATAAGGATGATCCCCTCTAAGTTTAGCTTTGGTTGGAACACCGGAGGGTCGCAACTCAAAGAACCGCATGTTAGTCTCTGTCCCGTACCAAGTCCACCTGAGGACCTTATCTCGGCTTTGTTACGCTTCCATAAACATCACAATTTTATTTTACCACTGTGGTAATAACGGTAGGTTAGAGAGCACTCCTGTTGCTATTCGAACCACTCTAAGGTTGTTTTACTATAATGTCTTTTCAGACTATAGAAGATTGTGGATTTTCCTTAACAGGGAGTGTAAAAGGTTTTTTTTCAGGAATTTAACCATCACTTTATTCCGCGAA
>NW_007381565.1:0-3682 GCF_000475195.1 Diaphorina citri | reverse complement strand
ATCACACCGCCCTAGTCCCTAGCCTAGTGATAATGATAACAGAAGCAGGTATAGGTTATTCATGGTTCATGGATCAAAGTAGATCGTGGCACATTCTCAGAAAATGTAATAAAGAAAGGATATTATTGATTGTCTGGCAGTTTGTGATGTGTGACTCAGTAAAACCTAACCTCCATTTTAATTGCAACATTTTGGCTAATAGAGTACTTGCTGATGGTTTGATGATTTTACTCCCATCAATTTTGACTATTTCTTTTACCGTAAATAAGGTTTTGATTAGTTTTTGGGTTTCAAAACCCAAATTATATCCTTTCTATTGATGATTTAGGAAGGGAAATGAAGTTAAATTCACTAGAAACCACCTTCTATCCTGTCAAATTCATCAACATTTAGGTAAAAATACAAGATTAGAACATTTGGAACCAGGGCTAGTTAAGTTTCAACACATGGTGAAAATTTTCAAATGCTGACAGCCAAGTGTGATATCTTCCAACTTGAAGTATCCATGTTAAATTACTCAATCTTTACTTGACCCATTACTTAGAAAGAATTGTGAAGGGGTACCTACATGGCATGTCACTTTCACAAAGGAGGTTTTGTTTAATCTGAGCACAGTCTTAAAGCATGCCAAGAGATAAACAAAGATTTCAAAACAAGATTGTAGAATTGGTGGTTATATACTTTTATAGGGAAATGACACTCACACTCATAAAATATAGGTTTCGATAATCACTGTAACCAAAAAACCAAATAATTATTAAAATCAGACACTTACCAACCAGGAATCAAACCTTCTGTCATATGCAACACTGATACTTTTTTATCTACAGAAAATACTCTGTGCACAAATTAAAAAAAAAAAAAAAAACCATACAGATTACACAATAATGGAATTATTCTCCTAATACATATCTACCTACCTACATTTTCTTTCTAGTAAGTTCCTGTAAGAAAATGAAACTAATGTCCAATTTGCAACATAATTATTTTCAATTACCTACCTATAAATTTACTTCTAATTATCTCTCCTAGAAGAACAGGAAAAAATGTTCTGAGGTTTTCTCTATTACCATTAGATTGTTTTTGAGCTTAGCACTTTGATCACCCTGAGGTCTATTTCACTGTAAGTCATTCCCTGAGACACCTAAATTACATCCCCATCATTGAAGTTAAGTAAGTAGGTATGTAGGTACCTACTTAGAACTTTTTATGGCTCTATTCAAGATTAACAATTTGCAGAGGTGGGATTTTGGGGTTTTCTCATATAATTTCACATCTAATTAGGAATATAAGATGAAATTCTCTAAGGTTGAAGATAATAAAATTACTCTTCAATTAGGCATTTTGAATTCTTGAAATTTGAATTCTTGAAAACATCTTTGAATTCTTGAAAGAAAACTTGTAACACTTGATGCTAGAGAAGTAGGTGGGTACCTATTCATGATAAAAATTTGTTAATCATAAAAAAAAACTGTGTCCATAACCATTAGTGAAGAAATTAAGCATATCAGATTGATAAAAAGGATGTTAGTTAGATCTGCAACATACAATTTTTGATAGGTCAAGGTTACTTTGATTAAACATGAACTAGTGCTTTTAAATGGTTAGGTAAGTGTGTTTTTGTTGGGGAAAGAAAATTCTCTGGTAAATTCAAAGCTAGTTATTATCTACTCATTATACAAGATTTTTAATAATAGCAAGACATGCACTGCTCCATTCCAAAGAACCTACACCACACAGCCAACAATGTGACAATTAGTGGTGAAGTAAACACAATCTTCATTGAAATGGATTGACTTGTTTCTCAGATACTCCACCTTCACTGTGTTTCTTTGGTACTTTTCCTCTGGGCTGCACTAAAAGCAACCTAACAAATTTTTACTTGACAAATTGCAAAACTTTGATGTCCTAGAACTACTTATAATGGTTGTAGAATGGTTTGAAAGGTTAAGGTACATATTTCTTCTTTAATATTCCATCATAACTTAAATACAATGCATGTATCTAGGCTCTACATGACAATATTGTGAGAAATATTTTTTGTACACCTATGGAATCACCACATTCAGAGCAGTTTCATTTAGAAACCCTAGTAATACACTAAGGGTGAGAAATTGTTTCATCATTGATATCTCCACAGAATTTTTTTTCTACTAAATTAATTTATTGCTATTTTTAAAATTTATATATTTTTATCAATCACTATTGACTTAAACAACTACTCAATGATCCTCACAAAGGTCCATAGAACATTGTTATAAAAAAACTAGCTAATTTATAATGCCTTTGTTGTACAGATTAAATCATGGCCCCACCTCTGTATGGAGATCTTGGCAAGCATGCCCGTGACCTGTTCAGCAAAGGTTACAACATTGATGTCATCAAGATTGACCTGAAAACCAAAACTGACTCTGGCGTAGAATTCAACTCAGGTGGTACTGCTCAATTGGAGTCCGGCAAAATCTTTGGAACTCTTGAGTCCAAATACAAAGCCAAAAACTATGCTGGTAAGAACCATTTCATTTTCCAAAGTAGATATCTTGATATGTAAGTAGAAAATTGTTTATTGATCTCTTGAAGACTGTAGTAAAATATTAAAGCATAGGTATTAAATTTGAACTATTGAATTCTTTGAACTCTTTAGGGTTACCAGCCCCAGCAGCTTAGAGGTAGAATATAGGACTCATTATGTTTGAGTTTCAGTAATGACATAAAAACTTAGCAGTGTTATTTCAAGGTAGACGTTTGTAAAAGATTTTTTAATTAAATCAAAATCTTTAAGGATCAAATTAAGTGTTCTCACCCCAAACAGCATCTAAGAAACTACCTAATGTTTTCTTGTTTTGCATCCGTTTTTTAATGGTTCTATTTCTTTCTCCCTCAGGTCTTACCTTCTCAGAGAAATGGAACACAGACAATGTTCTGACTACAGAGGTTTCCAGTAACATCATTGATGGAGCCCGTTTGGCTGCCAACACCTCCTTTGCTCCTCAAACTGGGTAAGAAATAGAAATATTAAAGCATTACACCTTAAAGTCATAAGAAATGACCCTTCCACATAGTGTCCTTCAAATTCAGTAGAATACTCTGCCCTTACTCAGTAAAATATTACAATTTGTAAGAAATGACCTTTCCAATTACTTATCTACACACAATATAACATCCCAGAAAGTAAATTTGTACATTTCATGCTCAGTACACAGCTCCTGGCGTAGACAGTTGCTTCTATAGGTATTATTTTTTGGCATCTTGTCATATAAGTTTTTTTCATGAGAAGTTTTCCTTGATGTAGAAATAAATATGCATGTTACCTGTCTAAAGAAAACGACATAATTTGGTTTTGTTTTATGAAATCCAATGTAACTTCCTCCTACCTATATTTACCTTATGTATATTAATAACTTAAAAAAAAAAGAAAAAACTAAATGTACATTTTAGACAGGGAATCCAAGAAATATATCAATACACAGACTCGGGAAGTTTTCTGTTGGAATATATTGAAAAGAGTGAAAAATAAAATAAATGCGTTTGTGTTTCCAGTGACAAAACCGTGAAGTTGAGTGGTGAATACAAAAACTCTTTGGCTGCCGTCAATTTGGAATCTGAATTCAAATCCCTGAACCCCGTAATCAGTGCAGCTGGTGTACTAGGATACAATGGTAAGATTAGAACCGTACAATCT
>NW_007381564.1:0-12436 GCF_000475195.1 Diaphorina citri | reverse complement strand
TGGTCGGAATCGCCATATTCTCTGAGTCCATCAACTTCTTTGGTTTCAATACCGTCGGGTCCGTTTTCAACACCGTCCACACTGTTATTGGAGTCACCCAGGGCAGATTCTTCAGAAGGATCGCTTGGAGATTTCCGGTTTAGTTTCAAGTTCAAATCGCTCAGTTGGTCATCGGACGATTGTTCCTGATCAGAAAACGGTTGCTCCTCGTTATTTGAACTAGAACTACCAACCAAGCTATCTAGGCTGACACCCTGTTTTTAGCCTAGAGCAGAGTCTACACTGTGGCCAGTCGACTTACCGACATAAACACGGAGAAAAATTCGAGCTGTTCTCTGATCTATAGATCATTGATCTACCTACCTACCTAACGTACCTAGTAGGGTATATTATTAGGTAAGGTTCGTTCTCGGAACGGCTGGCTTTCTCTATCTTGTCTTCCGTTCCTCTTCGCTTTCGGGACGATAAATCCTTCGATAGACGCCACAGAAAGAATAAGAAGAAGAAGAAGAAGAAGAAGAAGAAAAAAATCCCAACAACCTTCGGAGACCATAAGACCGGGTTGGGTCCTTTAAAGAATATTTGGTACTGAAATTCTCAGGTGTGTGTGTAACCTTGAGATACACCTGTACATGGTGAGTCTACACAAAATAAATTTGTTCCAATGTTCTATTTTCAAAGTGATCTTTTCTTACTACATTAGAACTCCAACTCAACAATGTTATAATTCAATTCAAAGTAGGTAACTGTCATTATTTAAATAACTATTAATGATAATTTTAGCTTTTTAGATCAAAAATCGTTAAGCTTAGATCAAAAATAGGAATGGCTGGCTTTCTCCTATCCTGTCTTCCTTCTCTTTTCGCTTTCAGGACGATAAGACCTCTGCAGTTACACTTCTCTCTTTCAAACCAAAAATCCTCAGCTGGGATTGACCCTGGGGCCCTCATGTTGCTTACATGGCAGATCCAACCCTGAATCCTGAAATTAATTTATGTTTGGGTGATGTTTCATAGGGTGGTTATTGATTAATAATTTATTTACAAGGGTCTTTCTCTTTTTTACATGGTTTTTTATGATGGGAAAATGAGCACCGAACCCACGCAAACAGGATCATTTAAATAGGTAGGTAAATATTAGATCGTAGGTGCAGGTTCTTTTTTTTACTATGACCCGGGTGGTTATTGATTAATAATTTATTTACAAGGGTCTTTCTCTTTTTTATGATGGGAAAATGAGGACCGAACCCACGCAAACAGGATCGTTTAAATAGGTAAAATATTAGATCGTAGGTGCAGGTTCTTTTTTTTACTATGACCAGATACCTACGGGTGGTTATTGATTAATAATTTATTTACAAGGGTCTTTCTCTTTTTTATGATGGGAAAATGAGGACCGAACCCACGCAAACAGGATCATTTAAATAGGTAAAATATTAGATCGTAGGTGCAGGTTCTTTTTTTTTATTATGACCTATGTAGAAGATACCTATTGATAAGCACTTGCTTTGATTTGCTTTCCTTCCTTCTGCTTTCTTTCTTAAATATTGTAGGATTTGTAGGTACCTACCTATCTATCTCAATCTTTTCTAAATAAATCGAAATAATCAAGAGCTATTTATAAATACGTACGATTTTAGTTATCCTTCTGCTTTCTTTCTTAAATATTGTAGGATTTGTAGGTACCTACCTATCTATCTCAATCTTTTCTAAATAAATCGAAATAATCAATAGCTATTTATAAATAGGTACCTACGTACGATTTTAGTTACGTCGATAAAAAGTTCTCTCCTATATTCAACCATCAGGGTGCTGTCCAACAAACCTCCTAATCAACGATCAAAAACTTATGGATCTTCGAAGGAAGAGTTCTTAAAATTCAAAGCCATGGTCTCATCGGAACTTTGCACTGTATCTTGGGCGTCATTTTGAGACAGATAGTGTCACCAAGGTTTGAGATAGTGTTACTGAAGTCGCTCGATAGCTTGGGTATAAAGTTAACACAAAGAATCAATCACCTGTATCAAAACTGATGAGGAAAAGTAGAAATCTGAACGATGCGGGCGAAAATCTGATCTTCGAAGGAAGAGTTCTTAAAATTCAAAGCCATGGTCTCATCGGAACTTTGCACTGTATCTTGGGCGTCATTTTGAGACAGATATAGTGTCACCAAGGTTTGAGATAGTGTTACTGAAGTCGCTCGATACCTTGGGTATAAAGTTAACACAAAGAATCAATCACCTGTATCAAAACTGATGAGGAAAAGTAGAAATCTGAACGGTGCGGGCGAAAATCCATTAATCAGGACCGAAATTGGTTCACCGAATTTCATCTATACCTATCGAAGTACTGAATTGAAGTTCTAAATTTCTATAAAATATTTCTATCAAATTGATAGGACTGAGCAATTTGGTTTACAGAACTTCAGTTTCAGCCATCCCCGGACATTTTAGGACCGTCTTCAACTTCGTTTTCCCTCGCGGAAGTTCGTAACTTTCCGCCATCGTCGATGTCTCCCGAACGTAACCTCCCATCATCCAAGCCATTGAAATTTTCCCGATCTTCATATTGGTCTTCTGCAGCAGCTTCAGGATTCTTATCGTGGTCACCTTTGGCCTCAGAATTCTTTTCGCTATTGGACTTCTTTTCTTCTCTCTGGTGCTCCAACTTGTGCCGGTCCTTGAAAGATCCTTTACCCAGTTCACCGACGTTACTCAACGCTTCCACTTCTACTCTGGATTCGCCGTCACTTTTAATCTTCTCTTCATCCAAACTTTGAGACTTGTGGACGTCCGCTTTGTCTGCATTTTTAGACATTTCTTCGTGTTAAAATCATAGGAAACAAGATTCACAGTGTTATAGCCATCCTGGTTGCTTGTGAAAGGTGAAATTCTCGTCAGGAAGAATACCACCGTGTGTTGTGTGAACCACATCACTCGAAACGTGTCGGTGGTTATTAAATAGACACAATAAAACGTTTTTTATGTCCTGTTATCCTCTTTTTGGTCGTATTTGCTCAATATTCATGTTAGTTAACTCCTGGCTTTCATTTCGCCCTTCTACAGGGTAGCTCTGTTCTTGTCCAAACTTTGAGACTTGTGGACGTCCGCTTTGTCTGCGTCTACGAGGTTAGCTCTGTTCTTGTCCAAACATTGAGCCTTGTGGACTTCAACTTTGTTCCCTTCATTGTTGACGCCAGCTTGGGTTTTGTTCTGTCCTGTTCCACAGCTGATGAACCTGCGGGAGAGGAAAGTTAGTTGAGCGGCAGTTCCAACAAAAAAGAACTACTCTTTCCAACTACTTTTTCGTGTGTTTTCAGTGGACTATTCCGTCAATAAGACGGATCCTAAAACATGTAACTCCCTCTGCAGTTCCTTAAAAGATAGGGTAAGGACTGTAAGGTATAAGAAGTTAAAATGTGAATTATAAAAGTGGACTACACATTAGACGGACCAGACTGCACCAGACCATTCTCCGGACCAAAATTTTTGGTCCGCCGGACTAGTGTGTAGTCTTTGCCGCCCCACCATTGGTCCGGTCCGAGAGAATCAAAACGCATTTGATTTTTGGTCCGAGTAGTCCACTGAAAAGAGTATTTATATATAACGCAGTCACTCTTTACAGTCTTTACACACCTCTAATTCCAAGTAAGTTAACTTTATGTTGATCTAATTTTCGACTTTCTTATGCACCTGGGTAAGCAGCAAAAAAGATCAATCTCTAGTAGTGGGACTTTAGAATTCCTATCCACTTACCATAAACATTAAAATTTGTCAACAAAAACACTAAAACCACTGTCTCACATAACGAACAAAACATTCTTTTAAAAAAAGATCAATCTCTAGTAGTGGGACTTTAGAATTCCTATCCACTTACCATAAACATTAAAATTTGTCAACAAAAACACTAAAACCATTGTCTCACATAACGAACAAAACATTCTTTTATCGATAAAACGACACGAACACTAAAATTGAACACCTAGATAGAAAATTAAGCAAGTAAAATCTGTCCATTATTCGGAAAGTTTGAAGAAAATGGCCAAATTTTACCTCAAACTTTGATACCGAACAGATCACATGCCAGTGGCAATAGCTCATCAACAGTTCCCAACGGACCACGGAAGTATGACTCTCGGCTCTCGGGGAAAATCCCAGTGAAAAGTAGAGGCCCAAAAGTCTGCTATGTATAACCCTAGGCAGCCTAGTTAGTTGGGAGGGTAGAGCGTCTGCCTTGTAAGCGCTAGGACGCGAGATCCATTCCCGTCCGGGGCGGATTTCATCCTAAACAGCTAAGGTTTGTTCTCGGAACGGCTAACTTTCTCCTATCCTCTCGTCTTTCTCTCTTCGCTTTCGGGACGATTAAACCGAAGCAGTTACAGTTTCTTCTATCAAACCTCTTGAAAGTTTTCAGTCTACGAGTGTTTTTCAGGTAAAATTTGCAAAAAGCTGATGATTCCGATGCCGTAAGGTGAAATTTATCATCCCTCCCTATTTTCAGTCTAGGAATGCCTTGTTAAAGAAACAGGGAATTAAAACTTTTTTTCTTGACATCATAATTTATAAATACCTACCTAAATAGTCAATCAATCTGATTTAGAAACAAGTTTACAATATGTTCTCTCTTTGCCAACAAATTTACGATCTCCAACCAGTCCAACCCTTGTAGCACTTGTATTTTATAGATTTTTAATTAGACCAGAACACACAGGTACATAAATCTAAACCTAAACAGGTATATAAATCTATCTAAATCTAATTGAAATGTTTCCCAGGGTAATCTAATAATCTTTTTCCATTCCTCATTTTAATACCTAGTTTTTTTTTATGGGCAGTAACTCTTTCGTTGTTCATTCTGATTATTATATAAGGTTGATTACAGAGTGTTTTCAATGTTGATCAGTCCTCAAGAGAAGGTCCTTTAATTTTCGAACACCTTTTTACAGGTCTCCTGTACTTTTGGTGAGTAGCACAATTCTCCTAATTCTGCCAGCCTCGTTAGCTGAGAGGGTAGCGCTCTTGCCTTGTAAGAGCTAGGTCGCGGGATCGTTTCCCTCCCGGGGTGAACTTCCAGAAAAGATAAGATTCGTTCTCGGAACGGCTTAGCCAGCCTAGTTAGTTAGCTGGGAGGATAGCGCTTCGGCGCCTCCTTGTAAGCGCTAGAACGCGGGATCGATCTTAAACAGATAAGGTTTGTTCTTTCTGTTCAGAACAAGTCAATACAGACTAGTTTATTAGTGCTGGGAAAACTTGTCTGTTAAGGTAACAATAGTGCTTATTTATGCTGTCTGTTCAAGTACACACAAGGTCATTTAATGTCTGATTCGCCAGCCTAGTTAGCTTAGTTGGTAGTGCGTCTGCCTTGTAAGCGCCAGGCCGCGGGTTCGATTCCCGCCGGGGGCGGATTTTATCCTGATGGGATAATGTTCGTTCTCGGAACGGCAGGCTTTTCTCCCATCCTGTCTTCCTTCCCTCTTAGGGACGACGAGATCTCCGTTGTTAAAGTTTCTTTTATCAAACAGCTTTTTTTTTATTTTTTATTTTTGTCCTCTGGAAATCGATGGTTGTTAAACACGGCATGTATGTGAGAGTGCGAGACATATGTAGGTACAGTTAAACTTTCCGATCAGAAGGTAAAAATCGGGCAAAAAAAGTTCAAAATTGGTAAATTTTGAACGATTTTTTTCCTCTCTTTTCAGACTCCCCCTACACGCGAGAGGAAGCACAGGTCTTACACAACTATTAAATAGATGAGAAAAATAAAAACGACTTATAAATAATAGTCTCAGGTGTGTTTTCAGATTTGGATCTTTCACGAAGGTGTACCCGATATTTGGGTGGTCCCAAAGTAGGTTCCCAGAGCTCAGAATTAAGTCATCATCATTATTACCAGGGTTCTGGGTTTATCTCCTCAGTTTGAATTGTTTTCAATGAACCCTTTCTTATTGGGGACCAATAACTGAAGTTTTCTAAAATATTTGATTAGTTGCGATCATCATGTTCGGAACCAAGTCAGGTTCGGAGTTTATAGTCTCCTGAGAGTGTGAATTGTTTTCAATGAACCCTTTCTTATTGAGGACCAATAATGAAGTTTTCTAATTGTTGACTACTTGCGAACCTCTTGTCCGGTACCATGACAGGTAAACTTTATTTATTATTTATTTTTTCAAGAGGTTTGATAGAGGGAACTGTAACTGCTTAAGGTCTTATCGTCCCGAAAGCTCAGAGAGAAGGAAGACAGGATCGGAGAAAGCCAACCGTTCCGAGAATGAACATTATCTATTTAGGATAAAATCCGCCCCGGGCGGGAATCCAACCCGCTATCCAGCGCTTGCAGGACAGACGCGCTAATAACTAACACCCATATTTATAAACAAAATGCTGGCTTTTAAGTTCGTGCCAAGCATAGTCTCAAGGCATTTGATTGGTCAATTTTGACTTGAGACTGATCTAAGAACGATCATTCTTGTTCATAAATACGAGTGTAAGTTAACTAGGCTGGGGTAAACTTTTTTATTGGGGAGTGCGGATCAATATTAAGTTTCCTACTTGCGAACGTCTTGGAAAAAGGTCGTGGACTACTTAATCGCTCCGTCCAAAGATCGTTCTGAATGCAACTAGTATTTTGCAGCCGTATTTATTAAACCCTTTCTGATCATTAGGACCAAATCAATAATAATAGATCCATGGTGTTATTATCACCAGGTAATCTTAACATGGAGGTCCAAATTATTGGAGGCCTAGCCTTATGCTCATTTTATGAGAATGTGATTGATTTTTGTATTTTTCTTCAATAAAAAAAAGGAGTGAAAAAACATTTCTGGGGTAGGCAGGTAGGTACCTACCTATCCAAAGATAATTAGGCATTACCTACTATTATTATTTAGGTCTTTTTTTATTCATATTGTATATAATGCGAATGCCCGACCAGAGATACCCCAAATTAGCCTATCTTGCAAAACCAGAGGGCCGAAGACCGAGAGGAAGGCCCCGATGTACTTCGGAAGAAAATGTCATGGAATCTGTTAAGGAGAGAGGACAGTCCTGGAAAAGTGCCACTAGTAGTGTTCACGATAGAAGCAAATGGCGAGCTTTCTGGCAAACCCGACACCAACGGTAGAACGGGATGGATTAAGTAAGTAAGTATAAAGCGAAGAAAGAAGGAAGACAGGATAGAAGCCCAGCCGTTCCGAGAACGAACCTTATGAGTTTAGGATAAAGTACGACCCGGGCGAGAATCTTGCCTGCCAATAATTGGCTCTGCCTTGTAATTATTACAAGGCAGACGCTCTACCAACCAAACTGACTAGGCTGGCGAAATTTGATGACTTCAAGTTATAGCAAACGTGCAGCGTGCTTTTGACAGAGGTCAAAACAAGGGAGTTGTGTTTTTGCACGTGCAACACGTGGCGTGCACGATCAAGTCACGTGCACGCCTGCACGCCTCCCGCGAGGGGTGAAAAACCGTGCGTGCGGAAAAAAGGAATGCCAAGTTTATCGCGATCGCGGAATGATGAGGTGAGGCTCTGAAAAAGATGCACGTAAAAGAACTCGAAGATTTGACTAACTTCTATGGAGATGGAGATTTTTTCCTTCGTTTCGGTTTTTGAGGAAGAAGAAGAATGAGAAGGAGAAAAGGAAAGGAAGGAAGAAGAGAAAGGAGGAGGGAGAGGAGGAGGAAGAAGTGGAGGAGGAGGAAGAAGAAGAAGAAGAAGAGGAAGGAGAAAAAGAGGAGGAGGGGGAGGAAGTAGAACCTAAAAGAATGTCTGTCCAGCACACCGGTAAACAAGTGAATGTTGAGACAGAGGTCAAAACAAGGGAGTTGTGTTTTTGCACGTGCAACACGTGGCGTGCACGATCGGGGTCACGTGCACGCCTGCACGCCTCCCACGAGGGGTGAAAAACCGTGCGTGCGGAAAAAAGGAATGCCAAGTTTATCGCGATCGCGGAATGATGAGGTGAGGCTCTGAAAAAGATGCACGTAAAAGAACTCAAAGATTTGACTAACTTCTATGGAGATGGAGATTTTTTCCTTCGTTTCGGTTTTTGAGGAAGAAGAAGAATGAGAAGGAGAAAAGGGAAGGGAGGAAGAAGAGAAAGGAGGAGGGGGGGAGGAGGAGGAGGAAGAAGAAGAAGAGGAAGGAGAAAAAGAGGAGGAGGGGGGAGAAGAAGAAGAACCTAAAAGAATGTCTGTCCTCTGTCCAGCACACCGGTAAACAAGTGAATGTTGAGAGGAAAAAAAAGAAGGATGAAGGAATAAGAAAAGAAGGAGGAAGAAAGCTAAAACTTGACCGGTCGCACTACCCTCAAAAGCTTCCTCAAAATGCTGGTAAATTTTCCCAACAATAGACACAGAGGCACATTGTAATAATGTATCTTTCTGATCTTAGCAGATTTTTAGTCCGTCCTTCCTTTATTATTACAATAGTAATAAAAAGGTATAAGGGACGGACTATTGTTTTTTCAACATCGGATAATTTTTCACACAAAGTGAGGTAATCAGCGCGGAGTCCGGAGGGTAACGCGTCTGCCTTGTAAGCGCCCAGTAGCGGGTTCGTTCCCCGACCAGGGCGAAATTTATTCTACAGTTAAGGTTCGTTCTCGGAACGGCGGGCTTTCTCCTATCCTGTCCTCCTCTCTTCGATTTCGAGACGAAAAGACCTCCGATAAAACACGATAGTAGCATATAGTAGAAAGCCAGCCGTAACGAGAATAAACCTTACCAGCTTAGGATATATTTCGCCCCGGGCGGGAATCGAACCCGCAAAAATTCTTTCAATTTTCCGAAAAATATCACCGAAATCGGGGAGACATTGTGCAGTAACCAAATTCGGGACGGTGAATTTTCGGCACCTGTCAATCTGGTGCTAAAAGCATTTTTTGGTTATTTTGGTTCACCTTTAACTGCACACAAAACTGATTTTTCGAGATAAAAACTGTGTTTAACCATAAACAAAGGTTGGTTTAAGGTTAGAGTTTCATGGTTGGGTTAGAATTTCTTAGGTAGGTGGAGAGACGACAGGTGAATCTTTTGCAAAGGTTAGTGGAAATGTTTTGGCGACATAGTTATCGGATTCCCAACGAGAGATAAATTGGATTCATTGGAAATCGAAAACAAGGCGTGGAATCTTTTAAAAATATTCTATTAGGTAGGTAGGTAGATAGATGGGTATTGTAAATTGTAAAAAAAAAAAATCTTGTATTCTGTGAATAGTTGTAGATAGATGTTGTAAAAATAGTAAATTGGTTCCCTTTTGTTGCAAGTTATTGAACATTATTGACAAAGTGACTTCTAAAATTTAAACAAATCGTTCTAAAACTAAAATTGAAGAGGTTTGATAGAGAGAACTGTAACGACGTCTTATCGTCCCGTATAAAGCGATCCCGGAAGCGCTTCGAATCCCCCGGCTAGGGCGGAAATTTTCTGACCAAACTTTCCCGGTCTTGGATAGGCGTGGATGTAAAAGAATTTGTCTTTTGAAGTAACTAATGTGAACGCAGTACCGCGGTTGAATCTTTTTACCAAAAGATGTCAAAAGTTTCTAACCATACTAGAACCGCGATTATCGATTAGAATCATTAGAACAAGTGGCAAACGTCAAACCCAGATGTCAGAAGTTTGTTGACTACCAGACAGCGAGATAGTTCCAGGAGACCCCTTACAAATACCATCCTAGAACCTTGATTATCCATTATATTAAGTGACACCGAAAGTTGACTACCAAAAGATGTCACAAGTTGCTGGTTATGATTACCAGACAGCGAGACATTTCCGGGGCACCCTGTACAAATACCATCCTAGAAGACATCGTCTTGAGGTGCCACTATGGTATTCGGTGTATAAATAATAAATAACCTACCTTATATACCAACGCCATATACCTATATACCAACGCCAAGTATCTATGTACATTGGAATCCTATGTACAATGTAATGTACAATGAGCTATGCCAGGGCCGTATGTAAAGGGGCGGGGGCCGAGTGCTGAGTGGACACCGCCTAAATAAGGCCAGCTACTCACTATCAGGTAGACCTGACAGGCAACAGACTGAGAGAAGAGAGAGAGAGAGAGAGAGAGAGAGAGAGAGAGAGAGAAAGAGAGAGAGAGAGAGAGAGAGCCTAGGTATCCCATTAAAATGTATTGTATGTTTCCTTTAGGTAGGCGGCTGTAGGGGAAAGAGGATTTTTTGCAAGAAAGCGCGACAGTGAAATTTGTATCAGCTTCTTTATGACTGGATAACGCAAAATCAGCAGTCAATGTTGAATGGATTACTGCAGTTTTCAATGGATCACTAAAGTTAAGCAACGTTTTGCGTGGTTAGTATCAAGATGGGTGACCTTCTGGGCAATCGGATGAGGTTAATGTGAGGAGGGTAAAACCACGTCACTAAAAACCTTGGCAATTATACAGTCCCGTTAAAACCCTAAAAAAAGTGGACTGTATCCTGCCTATACTGTCAGAATGAACCCGAAAAGTCCCCTAAGTTCAATGACACTCAGTCCAATGCTGTTGCGGGGCCCACTCAGCCTCGTGAGGAAAATGAGTAGCTATGACATATAAATGCGCATAGCGACCGGTGCCAGCAAGGTAGGTACTTTGTCGAAAAATGGAAGATAGCTCATCATCTCATCAACTAAACGGAATTCAGCTTTAAAAAAAGCACCTCCTACTTGTGTCAAGTACAGTCAACAGTCTCCACACACAAGTCCCCGTTCCTGCATACCAGAGTTAATCAATGGATCACTAAAGTTAAGCAACGTTTTGCGTGGTTAGTATCAAGATGGGTGACCTTCTGGGCAATCGGATGAGGTTAATGTGAGAAGGGTAAAACCACGTCACTAAAAACCTTGGCAATTATACAGTCCCGTTAAAACCCTAAAAAAGTGGACTGTATCCTGCCTATACTGTCAGAATGAGCCTGAAAAGTCCCCTAAGTCGAATGCCACTCAGTCCAATGGGTCTTAAAGCATTTCGTTCGATCAGAACTCCCCACAAGCCACCAAGCAAAGTATCTCCACAAGAAGAGAAATTGCATTGTGACTCCGTGTACCTCTGTGTGTGATGTGTTGTCTTCACATATAAAACAACCATTTTATACCGAACAGGGCCGTTTAAAGCTTACCCGGCTCCCGGTGGTAACGCCATCAATGGAGTTCTTTCTCCCCTCAGCATTTTTTACGAACAAGAATCGGTTCTACACGGGGTTCGAACAAGAATCGGTTCTAATCCGCCTAACTAGAGTGGAGCGAGGAGAAAAGAGCATATTAGAGCTTTTTCCTCTCAGTTCTGTGTGTTTTCAAGTTATCGCTTCCTATTGTCGCTTGGAATAAGATGGTGATGACACGGAAAGTAGGCAGTAAGTCACCGGAGTCAATGTCAGCAGTTTCGGACGCGGACATTAACCTCATCCAGCCTGAGTAAAAAGCCAGTAACTCGCGATTGCCCAGAAGGTCACCCATCCTGATACTAACCACGCAAAACGTTGCTTAACTTTAGTGATCCATTGAAAGTAGGTATAGCAATGTCTATTATCGCTTCCGTTTACCTGCTCGATGCTCTTCTATACGCTATGCTCTCCGCTCCGCTCTGTTTTTAGGTGGCTCTCTGAGAACCGAACCGGTTCGGTACCGCGGTGCGAAGAATATCCTGACTATTCTTCTCAGGAAGGTTCGGGAGCGAGAATAATAGTCAGGAGCTCGGGAGTGTGAAGAAGTAGAATTAAGGTCTCTGTTCCCTTGCCAGACCAGTTTGCTTGGTTGGTAGCGCGTCTGCCTTGTAAGCGCTAGGCTGCGAGTTCGATTTCCGCCCGGGGCGGATTCTATCCTGATGGGATAATGTTCGTCCTCGGAACGGCTGGCTTTCTCCTATCCTGTTTTCCTTCTCTCTTCGATTTTGGGACGATAACACCTTAGCAGTTACAGTTCCCTCTGTCAAACCTATTTAAAAAAAAGTCCTTTCCACGAGGTCCTTGTCGTTTTTTTCATCCGAGTTTCATCCGATTTTTTCATTTTTTTTTAATGCCCTGTAGGCAATTCAATTTAAATGAGAGTGTTCGCACTACACACGACACGATTTTTTTCCGCAACGCCGGAGATCCCGGGTTCGATTCCCAGCGGGGTAGAAGTTTTTCCGGCTCTGTGCTTTTAGTTTGGGGTGCACTCAGCCTCGTGAGGACTGCAAATGATTCGTACTGAGCGAACGAAATATCGTAGCTTGTGTTAGTTTAGTACCCAGAAACCCAGGCTTAGACGTTTCGATCATGTAAATTCGTGAATATCAGAACTAATATCTCGGATTAGCAGAGTACCAGAAGAAGTGCCATAATACCAGAGAGCACCAGAACCAATTGAACTCTATGTTGCGTCTTGAAGGAAGATTTTGCACGTGTGATTTCTTGTAAAGCAGGTCGTTTGGTAGTTCATACGGTTACCTATGT
>NW_007381563.1:17707-18427 GCF_000475195.1 Diaphorina citri | reverse complement strand
AAAATTTGTAGCCAAAACCAAATGTCAGCCCAAAGCAATCACCCTAGTTAGAGCTGATTGAGAAGCACACAAAAAACGCCGACCTCGTCTGCACACGGGAAAAGGCGAAGAAAAAGAAGAAAACTTTATATTCAAAACTTACCTATGTAAACACTGCAGTAGTGGGAGCCATGTAGTCTGAGCATTCAGCTTATCCCCGGCTGCCTGTCCTAACGCTACAACACTTTCTGTAGCTGCCTCTATATTACCACTAGATTGAATAGCACCTTGCAATCGTCGGAACAGAATGTCAAATGCTCCCTGGAAATCAAAATATGAATAAAAATAAATTAATATTTTCATTGAAAGAAGGAAGTTAATTTTAAGCTTTAACTCGACCCTTCTCGAAAAGAAACTGAATGTAGTAGTGGTCAATTTTCCAGTGGTCAGTTTCCCGAAAGGAAAATACAGAAATACACCATAATTGTATATCACTTTGTTTCATCATAACTTTTGAACCGGTTCGTCCGATTTTGATGAAATTACAAACAATATTACCGTTTAGGGAAATTTACTCATTAGATATATGTCGGTATCAATCAGGTCCTTGGGGTGCTCTTACGAGTTTTTTTTAGCACTATAAATTTCTGGACTGTAAAAGTACCTGAAAATCGCCCGATTTTTCCAGCAGCATCGCCTCAGCTTCTTCCAGTTGGTATTGCCGTACCGACTCCAATACCG
>NW_007381563.1:6382-15652 GCF_000475195.1 Diaphorina citri | reverse complement strand
CTACAAATTTTTAATCGTGGAGGAAATCTCTTGTAAATATTAGATATTAAACACAACACTCAACGGTTACACTGTAAAGTCAAGTTCACAGCACTCTCGAAGATTGTTAATGAAAAATGGATGAGGTAACTACTAGTCAGTTAAAAATCAAATCGAGTACCTTTAATTTTGTTTAGATAGTTCACGTGGAGCCGAATTGTCTGTGACTTTTGTTTAAAATCAATTCTGCTTTTTTTAGAGAAATTACACCAATTCTGTTTGCTTTAAAGAGACCAAACAGACCATAGTATAAAGCGAGAGTTCGGGGGTTTTAGTCCGATAAGTTATTAATTAGGAAAGTAAGGGCTGGAAACATTAAGGAGAATAGGAATGAGTTCTGTGAGTAAAAAATTAGGTCGGGATAAGGGCTCACAAAGGATCAGGTATGGACAAGGAAGTCAAGATACCAATACGAAGCTAATAAAGTCCACATAAGAAGGCCCGGGAAGTTAACAAACGATTGGTTTCCACCGATTTCCAGCGCGCTATATCAGTTTGGTTGGGACTAACCTACTATTATCAACGGATTGTTGACCTTGACTTCTAAAACCAAGTTCTTCAAGTTCAAGGTGTGCTGTGTCTAGTTTCTTCTTTGCTGTGGTTCAGAGTTCAGTTGGCTTCTCGGAGAATGTTTCTCTTGTAACTGTAAAACTTTCTTTTACAAAGTTTCGCACAAACTGGACAAACTGAACCGACAACCGAGTAAACCTTCAGATGAACTCTGGACAGTAAGTGCGAGTCTGGCAGACTAGACTCACACTTACCGGCCGTAATACCACGGAGAACGGTTATAGACGACGAGCTCAGTAGACTTTCTTTATGTTTAGAGTTACTAAGCACTTTCTCTTTTTACAAGCCTTCTAGGTTCCTCAACTTGGTCAACTTATCAAGACACAATTTTTTATAATAACGTCTTGAGGAACCTTCTTAAGAGAAGGTACCAAAACTCACGTCTTTTGGGGATGACATCTCTTTATGGGGAGTAAGTTGGTGTCCTGTCCTGTAGTATGGTCCATAACACCTCTAGGACTAGGATGAAATCAGGAAATGGACAAGTAAGGGTAAAACAGTGAAGGAACATGTAAGAAATAAGAACTAAGGGGTAATTGGAATGAAAGGATAGTTTAAATGCTGTACGATGATATGTTGTTTCGTATTGATTTTATGTACTAATCTCGTATTTATCTTTTCTGTTTAATTATTAGAATAGTGAAATGTCCGATAACCTTGAAAGGAAAATGTCCTTCATTGAAAAAAAGATAGTCATTTCTTTAACGAAAGTTTTATTTAAAAGCTGCTTCTATGGTTCATTTGGTAAGTGTATAACCTGTAAGAGGTTTACGTAACTTTTATGCATCTGTCAGGAACTTATTTGGTGTCATACCGCTCATCTACTCTTCGACTTTACGGGCACAGCAACCACCGCTCCGCAAGCCGTCGGGGGCAACACGTATCCTTGTCTCTGGAGGTTCTCTCTCAGCCTCTGGTCGTGACAAGGAGGCTCTCCTCTTAGTGGTCAACCTCGCTTGTAAGCCTGGAAAAGGACTGCTAGCCGCACTTGCCATGAGTCTAGCTGTACATGGTGCTCCTTTCGTAAAGCAAGCCTTCTAATCTTTGGCAGACTGTCTCTGGCTGCTCCAGTTGTAGCTCTATCTCTAGGTAATGCTAGCTTGCCCGTCTCTGTAAATTCTAATCTTGGCCTAGTAGGCCGTCTGCAGAAAGATGTCTCTATTGCTAGCTGATCTCCAAGCTAAGATCTAGCTCTCTTAGTTAGGTCTATCTTCGGGTAGTTCCTTATGCTAGCCGCTATCTCCTACCTAGCTCTAGTTTTCTTATGTTAGATCTATCTCCTAGGTAGATCTATGCTAGCTCTGGTCTCTACCTAGCTCTAGGTTGCTAAAATCTAGCCCTTAGCTAGTTCTAGATCTGTTATGTTTGGCTCTATCTGTAGGAGTTGCTAGTCTATCGTCTGGAGAAAGTCCTATTCATGAACATCCTACTATCCTGAGAAGTTCTCTAGGACATGTGACTCTTACCTGTCCGGCAGTTTCTCAGCCATGCAACTTACTGGGTCTGGAGGCAGTCTCTAGCCATAACTTACTGTCTGGAGAGCAGTTCTCTGGCCACTGACTTACTATCGGAGGCAGTGTTCTACTAGCCATGAACTTCACCCTGGAGGGCAGGTTCTCTGCCATGAAACCTTACTATCTGGAGGGCAGTTCCTTCTAGAGCCATGCGGCAACTTACTACTCTGGAGGCAGGTTCCTTGCCACTGAACTTACTGCCCCTGGGAGCACAAGGACACTGTCTTCTGGAGGTATTGTAAGTCTAGCTCATTGAATCTATCTTCCAGAGATCAGTTATCTAGCATGCAACTGTATGCCGGAGCCATGAAACTTACTGTCCCGGAGGAAGTTAGCGATCCTCGTCATGAACCATCTTCTGGAGGAAGTTCTTTGTAATGAACTTACCCTGTCTGGAGGAAGTTCTCTGGCCATGAACTTACCCCTGTCTGAGGAAGTTCTCTAGGCCCATGAACTTACTCCTCTGGAGAAAGGAACCTGTTCTTCTGGAGTAGTTGACATCTAGTTCATGACACCCCTATCTTCGCTCAGGGGCAGTCCCCACTCTAGCGCCCATGAATTCTACTGTCCGGAGGAAGTTCTCTCGCTCATGCAACCTATCTTCTAAACGCAAGTTCCTCTTGAATAATAAACTTACTGGCCTCGAGAAAGGAACCTGTCTTCTGCAGGTAGTCTGAGCTCATGAACCTAACTTCCTAAGGCAGTTCTCCCACTAGCATGAACTTACTGTCCGAAGGAAGTTCCCTCGTCATGAACCTAATCTGCTGAGGAAGTTCTTTAGGTCATGAAACTACCATCTATAGGAAATGCTCTAGTTAGAAATTACTGTATGGAGGAGGTCTTAGTCTTGTTATGTTACTTTTCTCAAGTAAGTGGTTCTCTTCCCTTTACAGTCACATCAGCCCACTACCATTAATTCATTTTGGGTTTTTTTTAGGCTCATCAAGTATGAATAGAGAGCTCCATTTAAATTGTTAAATTAGGACTGGAAGTCCCATTATTTCTACAGAATCTACAGATTAAGAAAGAACCGGTTTGTTATTAAATTTGGGAAGAAAAAAAATAATCAAAATTACTCTTAGAAATGCAAAATCTTCAGGCTCATCATTGTAGTCTGATAATGACAATTATTTGTCCCCCAGAATTTCTGGTATTAAGAGCTTCTGCTCGTACCCGTCTGGGGTAACAGATTGTGGTTTTCTGTCAGGGTGTCCTTCCCTTAGGGATTTCTGTCGGGGTTCTCTCCCCTAGCCTTTGGTGGTTTCTCTCTCCCTTCAACTCCGTTCACACTGTGTTGTCAATGTTGAAAAGAGGAAGCTCATAGTTCCTTTCTTCGGATGGTTACATCCTCAATGCTGATAGATTCGTGACTTGAGCTAGATTGTGCTATGATCAGTCGAACTGAGTCATAGAAGATCAATCTTGGGTGTCAGTCACGGTACCACAGCAAGTTTGGTGTTAGCCACTACCACAAAGAAGGCAGATTACTTTATTTAAACGGTTGAAAAGAACGGTTGCAGTGCCTTTGTGGAGATCAACATTATTGACTATTGTCTCGGTGGTCAAGAAGCTCGCCTGGTAAACAGGAGCGCGTGAGTTCAATCCCAACCGAGAGCAACTTTGCCGTCAATATAATTTGAGATCGTGACCACAATTTTATTAGTCTACTGCTGAAGTAAAGGAACTTTCCAGTCCTATTTGAGCAGTACAAGATTTTGGGCTAACCTCTTATTCAGACGCCAAGAGCGCCTTGAACAACACAGTATGGCCGGAGCTTAGGACCCGCAAGGCAGCAGGCCCCCCCAGTCAACGTTGGCCCATGTCCACATTTCGCACCCGTGTGGACATAGTTTATCCTTTCCACCCCGTAACGGTGTTGATCTGGAGTACTTCAGAGCCGGGGCATGGCATATGTCGGGTCCAAATTCCAGTCAACGTTGGCCCATGTCCACATTTCGCACCCGTGTGGACATAGTTTATCCTTTCCACCCCGTAACGGTGTTGATCTGGAGTACCTCAGAGCCGAGGCATGACATATGTCGGGTCAAAATGGCCCACCACTCGTGCTAGTGTTGGGTCAATCGAACCCAACAATGGCAACCCCCCGACCCGTCAGCTAATGTGATCCCTCTGAGCAGAGAGCGCTCGTTGAGAATCACACCTTTCGGAAAGGTTGGGGGGCAGAGAGTGCCACGAGCAGTTTTGTCCCGAGAAGTTGGCATCTGATTTCTATTGAAATTTTCCTCAACAGTTAGGGTCTTATGCCGGCCAACCCCGCGCAGATATTCGAAACCGGGAAAAGCTTCCGACCGAAGTCTGGCAGACGGTCCTAGCGTGAGAGGCCGGCATCAGAATATGAAATGTAATCACAAGCGTTTCCGTGATTTTCTACTTTCCTTACCCTATACTAAGGAAAGTAATGTATTTAATAGAATTTTGAACGACGATTTTTTTCGATTGAAATTTTCCTCAACAGTTAGGGTCTTATGCCGGCCAACCCCGCGCAGATATTCGAAACCGGGAAAAGCTTCCGACCGAAGTCTGCCAGACGGTCCTAGCGTGAGAGGCCGGCATCAGAAAGACCCTTAACAATTTAATATGAAATGTGATCACAAGCGTTTCCGTGATGTACCACGGAAACGCTTTTCTACTTTCCTTATTCTATACTAAGGAAAGTAATGTATTTAATAGAATTTTGAACGACGATTTTTTTCCCTAACAATAATAATTTCGAATCCTGATTGTTTCAGATGTAATGGAAGGAAAAGCAGGGGCGGATATGGGAAGTGAAGATGAGGAAAGTGATATGGACTCTGAACTATCAGGCTCGGACTCGGATGATTATATGAAAGCTATGGAACAGGAACTGTCTGGAACTACGCTGGCTGAGAGTTTCGTCAAGAAGGTAATGCATATTTGGAAGAAGGTAATGCATATTTGGATCCTACGGGAACGACTTCCAGGAAGAAGGCCTATGTGAATAGGGCCAATAACATGACATGGGCCCTTCTTAAATCTGGACTCGCCCTTATGTAATTTTCTTTTCTTTGTTCTACTTCTCTCAAACTCTAAGCAACATCATAATAATTTGTTTCCAAAAGAATTTATTTATCTCCTAAGAAAAAAATAAAAATAATCAAGGACAAATTTCATTTATTTACTGTGTTGTTTTGCTAATGTCAAATGCTCCCTGGAAATCAAAATATGAATAAAAATAAATTAATATTTTCATTGAAAGAAGGAAGTTAATTTTAAGTTTTAACTCGAATAGAAACGGAATGTAGCAGTGGTCAATTTTCCAGTGGTCAGTTTCCCGAAAGGAAAATACAGAAATACACCATAATTGTATATCACTTTGTTTCATCATAACTTTTGAACCGGTTCGTCCGATTTTGATGAAATTACAAACAATATTACCGTTTAGGGAAATTTACTCATTCGATATATGTCGGTATCAATCAGATCCTTGGGGTGCTCTTACGAGTTTTTTTTAGCACTATAAATTTCTGGACTGTAAAAATACCTGAAAGTCGCCCGATTTTTCCAGCAGCATCGCCTCAGCTTCTTCCAGTTGGTATTGGCGTACCGACTCCAGTACCGGGGTGATCTTGAAATCGTTCCTAGAACGGACTAGAGACAACACCTTGTCCGGTTCATATTGACAGCACAGTTGTATGTATTTGGTTACCGAGTCCGTGGGTAAGTTGCCCACTTTCATGCCTGAAAATCGAGTAAATGCATTTAGTTCAAGTAAAGGTTTTACGACCCGTTGGACGACCAAGAAACACATGGGAAGGTGGTGTCAGGGAATCTCTCGAATCCATTGGAATCCGACAAGATTGGCAGACCATCGCCCAGGACAGACAAGAATGGAGAAGGCTGGTGTGGGAGGCCAAGGACCCTCGCGGTCTGTGAAGACCCTGGAGTAAGTAAGTAGTAAATGTTTTACTGGCAGGAGCTCTTCCAGCCAACCAAATAATTCATCGAACGAAGTGTGTACCAAATTTTAACTAACTCGGCGATTTTGTATTTAGTTTGTCTGTAAACCTGTTTGTTTCACCGTAACTCTACAAAGGTTTGTCCGATAAAATGTGGCAGAGATATAAAGGATTTTTTTTTACTTTTCTCATCAAATTTTCGGCTTTATATACTCTGTAGGCCCCATCCGTGCTGTTTCATCCTTCCCCCTTATCTTCTTATTGGCATGATTCAGGACATTTCAGCCACAGAAAAGACAATACTTGCATTTTCTTACCTCCTTGAAGGAACGCAAACTTGGCTCTCTCCGGGAGACTGCTCAGCGCTTCCGTAAACACATGGGGGAAGTAACTCTGCACCGTCACTCCCGCCTTCCATCGAACGAAGTGTGTACCAAATTTTAACTAACTCGGCGATTTTGTATTTAGTTTGTCTGTAAACCTGTTTGTTTCACCGTAACTCTCCAAAGGTTTGTCCGATAAAATGTGGCAGAGATGTAAAGGAATTTTTTTTACTTTTCTCATCAAATTTTCGGCTTTATATACTCTGTAGGTCCCATCCGTGCTGTTTCATCCTTCGCCCATATCTTCTTATTGGCATGATTCAGGACATTTCAGCTTTCAGCCACAGAAAAGACAATACTTGCATTTTCTTACCTCCTTGAAGGAACGCAAACTTGGCCCTCTCCGGGAGACTGCTTAGCGCTTCCGTAAACACATGGGGGAAGTAACTCTGCACCGTCACTCCCGCCTTCACACCATCCACATCTACAAAGTGCTGAATATTCTGCACGATGAAATGTTCGAGGGAAGCTTTGTGCGATGACTCAGCGATGAAGTCGAACACGCGGGATTTGCGTGTGTTGTCCAATAGGAGACATTTGAGTAACAAACTGTGCTCCCCCCTCTCCTCGTGAAGAACACTGCACACTTTGTAGCTGAGGGGAGAGAAAACGCACAATTTAATTGTGGTTATAGTTTATTCATCACTAGTGTGCCCTGAGCATTAGCCCCCCAAAAGGCCAGTTCCCACGTCGTTCGGAAAAAAAAATCGTGTCGTGTGTAAGTGGGAACACTTTCATTTACATTACATTGGCTACAAGTACATCTGGAGGTTGGTGGTTCAAGTCCAAGTCAAGTCGTAAAATTTAACGTAGTGTATTAGGCGAAAAACAAAGAACGACATTAAATGTATACTTAACACGATTGAAATTCCTTTTTTTTTTAATAATTCAATTTAAATGAAATCTTATCTTATCTTGAACTCCTTTTCTTTAACTCGTCCAGTTTTCTCCTCCACTTACAATTCAGCAGCGCGGGCCATCTCCACAACACTATCCTCATGTAGCATATCCTTCGCCTTAATCATTCTATTTTATGTTAACCCGTATTATATATTAACTCGTCCACTATTCTCCTCCACTTACAATTCAGCAGCGCGGGCCATCTCCACAACACTATCTTCATGTAGCATATCCTTCGCCTTAATCACCTCCAGGAAAGCATCCTGTCTATGCCAGTGTGGACAATGGACATTCTATGACACAGGCAACTAGTCAAATCTAGCTGTTTCATCTTACCTGTAAAGAGAGTTTAAAAAAAGGCTATTGCCATACAACGGGAAAATTCTACCAGTACCTATAGACATGCTACAACACAGGCAGCGAATCGTATCTAGCTGTTTCATCTTACCTGTAATGAGGGTTCTGAAATCGCCCAGTCTCCCACTTGTATGTTTCAACAGGAGATGAAACTCAGAGGCGAGGTTTAGATTGGGACAACTCAAAATCCGTTTCAACGTTTCGTGAGACTCCAGCCTGGGGGAGAAAGATTTATATCAGGGGACATTCTAGCATACACTACACGGTAGACATTAAACAGGGAGTATACCAGCCTGAATTCCCTCTTGCTAAAGATACAGCAAAGGTTGAGTGCGAAGGGCATCCGCTCTTAAAATTTGTAGCCAAAACCAAATGTCAGCCCAAAGCAATCACCCTAGTTAGAGCTGATTGAGAAGCACACAAAAAACGCCGACCTCGTCTGCACACGGGAAAAGGCGAAGAAAAAGAAGAAAACTTATCTTCAAAACTTACCTATGTAAACACTGGAGTAGTGGGAGCCATGTAGTCTGAGCATTCAGCTTATCCCCGGCTGCCTGTCCTAACGCTACAACACTCTCTGTAGCTGCCTCTATATTACCACTAGATTGAATAGCACCTTGCAATCGTCGGAACAGAATGTCAAATGCTCCCTGGAAATCAAAATATGAATAAAAATAAATTAATATTTTCATTGAAAGAAGGAAGTTAATTTTAAGTTTTAACTCGACCCTTCTCGAATAGAAACTGAATGTAGCAGTGGTCAAATTTCCAGTGGTCAGTTTCCCGAAAGGAAAATACAGAAATACACCATTAATTGTATATCACTTTGTTTCATCATAACTTTTGAACTCGTTTGTCCGATTTTGATGAAATTACAAACAATATTACCGTTTAGGGAAATTTACTCATTAGATATATGTCGGTATCAATCAGGTCTTTGGGGTGCTCTTACGAGTTTTTTTAGCACTATAAATTTCTGGGCTGTAAAAGTACCTGAAAATCGCCCGACTTTTCCAGCAGCATCGCCTCAACTTCTTCCAGTTGGTATTGCCGTACCGACTCCAATACCGCGGTGCCGGTTCGTCCGATTTTGATGAAATTACAAACAATATTACCGTTTAGGGAAATTTACTCATTAGATATATGTCGGTATCAATCAGGTCCTTGGGGTGCTCTTACGAGTTTTTTTTAGCACTATAAATTTCTGGACTGTAAAAGTACCTGAAAATCGCCCGATTTTTCCAGCAGCATCGCCTCAGCTTCTTCCAGTTGGTATTGCCGTACCGACTCCAATACCGGGGTTATCTTGAAATCGTTCCTAGAACGGACTAGAGACAACACTTTGTCCGGTTCATATTGACAGCACAGTTGTATGTATTTGGTTACCGAGTCCGTGGGTAAGTTGCCCACTTCCATGCCTGAAAATCGAGTAAATGCATTTAGTTCAAGTAAAGGTTTTACGACCCGTTGGACGACCAAGAAACACATGGGAAGGTGGTATCAGGGAATCTCTCGAATCCATTGGAATCCGACAAGATTGGCAGACCATCGCCCAGGACAGACAAGAAT